>NC_047677.1:1010944-1184070 GCF_011762505.2 Arvicanthis niloticus | reverse complement strand
AACGTTTCCTTTTCTTCCTAACAGGAACACCTAGAGCAACAATGCTTGTGCTTTTCAACAAAAAAATTTGTTATTTTTTTATTTTAATGCTGCCTTTTTTCTCTAATACTCGTGATATATGTCCAACATTATTTTTTTCAACCTTTACAATTTCTTCAAGGTTTAAAAGCCGTCTAATTTCCTTCCACAGTTTAAGTCAACGTGCTGATCACCATTTCTTGAGTCTTAATTAACAACTAATTTTGTTTACAGGAAACTGTTGCTGCCAATCCCAGATACAAAATTAACATTGTTTTTCTCCCTCAGCCATCCAAAAACAGACTCAAGGATACCTTCCAGGACTAAACTTTCATCAAACACCTTTGCTTTTCTAGATCTTAACAACAGACCGTGATGTGCTGGTTCCCAAGCAATTTAATGCTCAATATCCAGCCTTTACAGATATCTCCCTGCCGGAGATGCTGCTTCCCTACTGTGATTATCCTACAGGTATACCCACAGATCCAACAGAGTCCACGCCATCCTCTGGAACCTGCCTGAGATGCCAAGCTGCTTTCTCTCAGCCACCTCATCTGACTGCAGACTCCAAAGACACACTGAGATCCAGAGACAGTGCCACCTCCTGAAACCTGCTTGCCTTCTTCCAGGCATCTCATCTGACTGAAGACCCCAGAGCATGCTGAGATCCAGACTCCACACCCGACTCCAGAGATGCACGCCAGAACCCAGAGACGCTCACTACAAAAGACAGATCCAGACCTTCCAGCTGCAGATGAACTCTTTTGCCAAAGTCACATAGCTAAAGTTACATGTTAGTGAGGAAACATAATGTCTATTTAGATTAATCAGATGTCATTACCCTCAATCTGTACAACCTGTGTTTAATTATTTCAATGATCCCCTGCCTTCCAAACCCTACCGCCAATTCCCATTACCCTTGATTTAGTTATGCTACACCCTCTGGCCTACATAGTGCTTTCTTTTGACTACAGAGTCACCCCTCTTTTCATGAAAGAAAAGAGACTGGGATGTTGGGCCTTGGATGAGGTAACTGCATTTAACCTGCAACCTTCAGTCACATAGGACACAGGTAGAGGACATAATTAACAAGTCTCCACCTCCAGAGATTTAAATATTAATGAATTATCAAAAGGCCAGGGGCGTAGCTAATTAAGTTATTTCCTCCCCCTTTCCCCTCCCTATAAAAGTCCGGCTCCCCTGGCTTTTGGCGGGGAAGCACATACCATCTATAACCACTTAACATGCCATGAACAATAAAGCTTTGGATAACCGGACTCCATGTGTCACCTGGTCTCTCCACCAGATTCCCAGCTTTTGGAACCCTGGATCCTTGCCGATGCAGCTGCTGGCCTGGGCACCAACAGCTGTGTGAATATGGGACCCTACATGGTATGAGAAGCCCGCCTCCAAGGCCCTGCCTCCTGACTCCCTCCCCCCACAGAGGACATTGCTGTGGTGGACAGTGTAGAGGACATCACTGTTGTGCACAGTGGGGAGGACGTACCTGTGGTGGTCAGTGTGGAGGACATCCCTGTGTTGGTCAATTTGTAGGACACCCCTGTGGTGAAAAGTGTGGAGGACATATCTGTGGGACGCAAGATGAGGTCTTTATGGTGGACAGTGGAAGGTATGTACCTGTGTTTGACAGTGGAAAGGATGTTTCTTTGTTTGTCAGTGAGGAGGACATTTCTGTGGTGGACAGTGAGAAGAACATCCCTGTGGTGGACATTGGAGAGGACCTCCTTGTGGTGGACAGTGAGGAGGACATCTTTGTGGTGAACAGTGGGGATCACTTCCCTGTGGTAGACATTGGGGAGGGAGGACCTCACTGTGGTAGACAGTGGGGAGCACGTCCCTGTGGTGGACAATGAGAAAAATGTTCCTTTTGTTGACAGTGAGGAGGACATCCCTGTACTGAAGTGTGGGGAGGACATCATTGTGGTAGACAGTGGGGAGGATTCAAATGTGGTGGGCATTAGGAACTAAGTCCTTGTATTGGACCATGGATAGGATGTTGCTCTCATGCACAGGAGCATGTTCCTTTGGTGGACAGTGAGGAGGACATCCCGGTGGAAGACAGTGAGGAGGAGTAAACTATGGTAAATATTTAGGAGGACTTCCTTGTGGTGGACAGTGGGGAGGACTTCTTTGTGTTGGACAGTGGGAAGGATATCCCTGTGGTGGACTGTGGAGAGCACATGTATGTCTTGGACTGTGGGGAAGACATCCCTGTGATGTACAGTGAGGAGGACATCACTGTAGTGGACAATGTGGAGGACTTCCCTGTGGTGGAAAGTTGGTAACACTTCTTGGTTGTGGAAATTGAGGAGGACATCCCTGTGGTGGACAGTGTGGAGAATGTCCCCTGTGTGGAAAGTGAGGAGGATAACCCCATGGTCGACTGTGAAGAGGACATTTCTTTGGAAGACTGTAAGAAGGACTTCCCTGAAGTGGACCAAAAAGAGGATGTCTTTGGGTGGACAGCTGGGAGGACATGATTGTGGTGGAGAGTGAGGAGGATGTCCTCCCTGTGGTGCACAGGAGATTGTACTTGTGGTGGACAGTAGGGAGGACATTGCTCTGTTGCAAAGGAGTACATCCTTCTGGTGGACAGTGTAGAGGATTTCCTTGGGGTGGACACTGAGGAGCATATTCCTTTGTTGGGCAGTGGGGAGGACTTCCCTGTAGTGGACACCAAAGAAGACATCCCTGAGATGGATAGTTAGGAAGACATTTTTGTAGTGGTCATTGGGGAGGACATCCCTGTAGTGGACAGTGGGGAGGACTTCCTGTGGTGGACAGTGGGAAGGACTATTTTGTGGTGGAAAGTGAGGACTTCCCTGTGGTGGACATTCAGGAGGATGTTCCTGCGGTGAACAGTGGGGAGGACATCCCTGTTGTTGACAGTGTGGAGGACATTCCAATGGTGGACAGTAGGGAGGACTTCTTTGTTGTGGACAGTAGCCAGGACATCCTTGCTGTGGACAGTGGAAAGGATGTCCCTGATGTGTACAGTGGGGAGGACAACCCTGTTGTTTACAGTGGGAATGGCATCTATGTGGTGGACAGTGTGGAGGACATCTCTATGGTGGAAGGTGAGGAGGACGTTCCTGGGGTGAACAGTGGGGAGGATGTCCCTGTGGTAAGCTGTTGGGAGGATTTAACTATGGTAGACAGTTGAGAGGATGCCCTTGTGGAAAGTGAGGAGGATGTTCCTGTATTTCAAAGGAGGACTTACCTGTGGTGGACAGTGGGTCGGATTTCTCTGTGGTGGACAGCATGGAAGAAGTCATTGTGGTGCACAGGAGAAAGACCTTGTGGGTGACAGTGGGGAGGAAGCCCATGTGGGGGACAGAAGGGAGAATGTCCCTTTGGTGGACAATGTGGAGGATGTCCCTATGGTGCACAGGATGATGTCTCTGTAATGGACATTGGGGAGAACATCCAGGTGTTAGACAGGGGATAGGATTTCCCTGTGGTGGACAATATGGAGAATATTCCTGTCTTGGGCAGTGTGGAAGACGTCCTTGCTGTGGTTAGTGGGGAGGACGCCACAGTGGTGGACATTGGAGAGGACGTCCCTGCTGTATACAGTAATATGTTCCCATGATGTACAGTATAAAGGACATCGCTGTGCTGGACAGTGTGGAGGACATCACTGTGGTGCACAGTGGGGAGGACATACCTGTGCTGTACAGGTTGGAGGACATCCCTGTGGTGGTCATTGGGGAGAACGCCTCTGTGGTGGACAGTGGGGAGGACATCTCTGTGGGACACAAGATGAGGGTTTTGTGGCAGACAGTGGGGAGGAAGTAACTTTGGTGGACAGTGGGAAGGACGTTTCTTTGGTGGACAGTGATGAGAACATCCCTGTGGTGGACAATGGGGAGGACTTCCCTGTGGTGGACAGTGCACAGAATTTCTCTGTGTTGGACAGTGAGGAGGACACCTTTGTGGAGGACACTGGGAGGATATTCCTGTGATAGAAGGTGGGAATGATGTCTCTGTGGTGGATATTGAAGAGGACCTTCTTGTGGTGGACAGTGATGAGGAAGACTTTGTGGTGGACAGTGGTGAGGACCTCCCTGTGGTAGACAGTGGGGAGCATGTCCCTGTGGGTGACAGTGGGAAGGACTTCATTGTTGCTGACAGTAAGGAGAACATCCCTGTAGTGTACAGTGGGGAGGACATCTTTGTGGTAGACAGTGGGGAGGATTCAAATATGGTGGACATTAGGGACTACATCCTTGTATTGGACCATGGGTAGGATGTTGCTCTGATGCACAGGAGGATGTCCCTTTGGTGGAAAGTAAGGAGGACATCCCTGTGGAGGACAGTGAGAAGAATGTCCTTGTGGTGGATATTGGGGAGGACTTCCATGTGGTAGACAGTGGAAAGTACTTCTTTGAGGTGGACAGTGGTGAGGACGTCCCCATGTTGGACTGTGGGGAGGACATCCCTGTAATAAAGAGTGGAAGGGCGTCCCTCTGATGGACAGTGGGGGAACTTACCTGTAGTTGACAGTGAGAAGGAAATCCGTGTGGTGGACAGTGTGGAGGACGTATTTGTGGTGGACAGTGGTGAGGATTTTAAAGTGATGGACAGTAGGAAAGACGTCTTTGTAGTGGACCATGGGAAGGATGTTCCTGTGGTGCACTGGAGGATATCCCTGTGGTGGACAGTGTGGAAGATGTCCCTGTGTTAGACACTGAGGATGACATTTTTTAGTGGACAGTGAGGACATTTCTGTGGCAAACAGTTTAAAGGACATCCCTCTGGTGGACAGTTAGGAGGACATCTCTGTGGTGGATAGTGGCAAGGAGGTTTCTGTGGTGGACAGTGGGAAAAATGTCCTTGTAATGGACAGTGGGTAGGATGTCTTTGTGGTGGACAGTGTTGAGGAATTCAATGTGATGGACAGTAAGCATGATGTCCTTGTAGTGGATGGTGGGGAGGACTTCCTGTGGTGGACAGTAGAGAGGACGTCCCTGTGTTGGAGAGTGTGGAGGATGTCCCTGTGATGGACAGAGGGGAGGACTTTTCAGTAGCTGACAGGAGGAGGACATGACTATAGTGGACAGTGAAGAGGACTTCTTTGTGGTGAAGAGTGGGGAGGATTTCACTGTCATGGAAAGTGTAAAGGACATTCTATTGTTGAACCATGGGGAGTAAGTTCCTTGTTGTCCTGTAGGATATTCCTGTGTTGGAAAGTGGGGAGGATGTCCCTGAGGTGATTAGTGGGGATAACATCCCTGTGGTGGACAGTGAGGAGGAAGTCCCTGTGATAGACAGTAAGGAGGTCTTCCCTGTGGTGGATACTGGGGAGGACATCCCTGTGGTGGACAGTGTGGAGCATGTGTCTGTGGTGAAAAGTGGAGAGGATATCACTGTGGTAGACTGTGGGGAAGACTTCCCTGTTGTGGACAGTGGGGAGGATGTTGCTGTGTAACAGGAGTACATCCCTGTTGCGAACAGTGTGGAGTATGTCCCTGTGATGGAAAGAGAGAAGGACGTCCCTGTGTTGAAGAGTGGTGAGGACTTCCTTGTGGTGAACACTGAAAAAAGACATCCCTGTGGTGGACAATGAGATGGATGTCCATATTGGACAGTGGGGAGGACTTTCATTTGATGGAAAGTGGAAAGATGTCCCTGTGGTGGACAGTGGGTAAAATATTACTGTGGTGGACAGTGGGGAGGAAATTTTGGGGGTGGACAATGGGGAAGGCTTCCCTGTGGTGGACTGTGAGGAAGATGTCCCTGTAGTGGACAGTGGGAAGGACTTCTCTGTGTTGGACAGTGGGCAGGACTTTCCTGTGGTGGACATTGAAGAAGACATCCCTTTGTGGACAGTTAAAAAGGCATCCCTGTGTGAACAATGAGGTGGACATCGCTATATTTGACTGTTTGGAGGACTTCCCAGTGGTGAACATTGGGGAGGACATCACTGTGGTGGACAGTTGGGAAGCACATAACTCTGGTGGACAGTGAGGAGAATAACACTGTGGTGGACATTGGGACAGACTTACATGTGGTGGACAGTGGAGAAGACATTCCTATGGTGGACAGTGAGAAGGACATCCCTGTGGTGGAGCATGGTGATTACTTCCCATTGGTGGACAGTGGGGAGGACTTTTTGTGGTGGACAGTGAGGAGGAATTTTCTGTGGTGGACTGTGGGGAGGATGTTTCTGTGGTGCAGAGATGTGAGGACATCACTTTGGTGGACAATGGGGAGGATATCCCTGTGGTGGAATGTGAGAAGGACATCCTTGTGGACAGTGGGGCGGTTGTCCCTATGGTGTACAGTAGGGAGGAATTTTCTGTGGTGGAGATTGAGAGGGACATGTCTATGGTTGACTATGGGGAGAATATCCCTGGGGTGGACAGTGTGGAGGACATTCCTGTAATGGAAATTGTGGAGGAAATCCCTGGGGTGGACAGTGAGGAGGATATATCTTTGGGGGACAGTAAGGAGGACTTCCCTGTGTTGGACAGCAGAGAGGATTTCCCTTTGGTGGACAGTGGGGAGGACATTTCTGTGGTGGACAATTAGGAGGACATTTCTGTTTTGGACAATGGAGAGGACTTCTCTGTTGTGGACAGTGGGGAGTACATCCCTGTGGTGAACAGTGCAGAGGACATCCCTGTGGTAGACAGTGGGGAGGACGTCCCTGTGGTGGACAGTGGGGAAGACATCTCTGTAGTAGAGAATGGAATGTCATCCCTTGGGTGGAGAGTGGGTAGGACTTACCTGTGGTAGACAGTGAGGAATAAATCCTTCTGTTGGACAGTGGGGAGGATGTATTTGTGGTGAACAGTGGGGAGGATTGTAATGTGATGGACTGTAGGGAAGATGTCCTTGTAGTGGATTGTGGTGATGATGTTCCTGTGATGCACAGGAGGACATCCTTGTGGTGGGCAGTGGGGAAGATGTCCCTGTGTTGGACAGTGATGGGGACATTTTATTAGTGGACAGTGAGGAGGACATTTCTGTGGTGGACAGTTTAAAGGACATCCCTATGGTGGATAGTGGCAAGGAGGTTACTGTGGTGGACAGTTGGGCAGACTTTCCAGAGTTGGACAGTGAAAAAATTTCACTTGGGTGGAGAGTGGGGTGTATGTCCTTGTAAAAAGTATGAAGGACATTCTGGTGGTGCACAGGAGGACATCCCTGTGGTGTACAGTGAGGAGAACATCTCTTTGGTGGACAGTGGAGAGGATGTCCCTGTGGTGCACAGGAGGTTGTTTCTGTGGTGAACAGTGGGGTGAATTTCTCTGTTGATGACAGTGTGGAGAACATATCAATATTGAACTGTGTAGAGAATGTCCTTGTGGTGTTTAGGGGGGAAATTGCCCCTTTGTTAGACAGTGGAGAGGACTTCACTGTAGTACACAGTAGTATGTTTCTTTGGTAGACAGTGTGGAGGATGTTTTTGTGGTGGACTGTGTGGAGGACATCCCTGTGGTGTACAGTGAAGGATGTCCCTGTGGTAGTCACTGGGGAGGATGTTCCTAGGGTGGACAGTGATGAGGACATCAATGTGTTGGTCTTTGGGGAGGACGCCCCTGTGGTGGACAGTGGGGATGATGTCTCTGGGGAAAAAAGAGGAGGTCTTTGTGGTGGAAAATTGAGAGGATGTCACTGTGGTGGACATTGACATGGAAGTTTCTGTGGTGGACACTGAGGAGGATATACCTGTGCTGGACAATGGGGAGGACTTCCCTGTTGTGGACAGTAGGAAGAATTTCATTGTGGTGGACAATGAGGAGGACATCCCTCTAGTGGACAGTGAGGAAGGTGTCCCTCTGGTGAACAGTGGGGAAGATATCTTTGTGGTGAACAGTGTTGAGGAATTCAATGTGATGGACAGTAAGCACAGTGTCCTTCTAGTGGATCGTGGGGAGGACTTCCTTTGGTAGAGAGTGGGGAGGACATCCCTGTTGTGGACAGTGGAGAGGACATTCCTGTGGTGGGCTGTAGGGAGGATGTCTCTGTGGTGGACAAAGGGGAGGAATATTCTGTGGTTTACAGAAGGAGGACATGACTATAGTGGACAGTAAAGAGGACTTCTTTTTGGTCAAGAGTGGGGAGGATTTCACTGTCATGGAAAGTGTAAAGGACGTTCTTGTGTTGAACCATGGAGAGTACATGTTTTGTTGCACAGGAGGACATTCCTGTGATGGAAAGTGGGGAGGATGTCCCTGAGGTGGTTAGAGGGGATAACATCCCTAGGGTGGACATTGTGGAGGAAGTCCCTGTTATGGACAGTTGGGAGGTCTTCTCTGTTGTGGACAATGAAATGGACGTCCCTATCTTGGAGAGTGGAAAGGACTTCCCTGTGGTGGACAGTGGGGAGGACATCCCTGTGGTGGACAGTGGGGAGCATGTGTCTGTGGTGAAAAGTGGGGAGTACATCCCTGTGATGGACAGTGTGAAAGACTTCCCTGTGGTGGACAGTGGGGAGGACATTGCTGTGTTGCATAGGAGTACATCCCTATTGTCAACAGTGTAGTGGATGTCCCTGTGGTGGAAAGTGAGGAGGACATTCCTGTGTTAAAGAGTGGTGAGGACTTCCTCGTGGTGGACATTGAAAAAGACATCCCTGTGGTTTATATTTAGGAGGATACCCCTGTGGTGGACAATGAGGTGGATGTCCATATTGGACAGTGGGGAGAACGTCCCTGTGATGGAACGTGGAAAGGATGTCTCTGTGGTGGATAGTGAGGAAGACATTTCTGTGGTGGACAGTGGGGAGGACATCCTTGGAGTGGACATTGGGGAAAGCTTCACTGTGGTTGACTGTGAGGAGGATGTCACTGTAGTGGACCATGGGAAGGATTTCCCTGTTTAGGACAGTGGGCAAGACTTCCCTGTGGTGGACACTGAAAAAGACATCCCTGGGGTGAACAGTTAGGAAGACATCCCTGTGTGAACAATGAGGTGGATGTTTCTATATTGGACAATGGCGAGTACTAAACAATGGTGGACAGTGGGAAGGACATTATTGTGGTGGACAGTTGGGAACACATAACTCTGGTGGACAATGAGAAGGATATCACTGTGGTGGACACTGGAAAAGACTTTCATGTGGTGGACAGTGGGGAGGACATTCCTGTGGTGGACAGTGAGAAGAACATCCCTGTGGTGGACAATGTTGAGGAATTTTCATTAGCCGACAGCAGGGAAGACTTTTTGTGGTGGACAGTGAGGTGGGATTTTCTGTGGTGCACAATGGGGAGGATGTCCCTGTGGTGGAGCGTGGGGAGGGCATCACTTTGATGGACAGTGTGGAGGACATCTCTGTGGGGAAATGTGAGGAGGATGTCCCTGTTGTGGACAGTGTGGAGGACTTCACTGTGGTGGCAGTGAGAAGGATGTTCCTGTGTTGGACAGTGGGGAGGACATTCCAGTGGTGGACAGTGGGGAGGAATTTTCTGTGGTGGAGAGGGAGGAGGATGTCCCTATGGTCGACTTCATGGAAAATACTTCACGTGGAAAAGATTTCACTGTGGTGGATAGTGGGGAGGACATCCTTCTGGTGTGCAGTCAGAAGGACATTTCTGTGTTTCTCAGAGGGATATCTCTGTGGTGGACAGTGGAAAGGAAGTCTCTGTGGTAGACACTGAAAAGGACTTCTCTGTGGTGGACAGTGGGGAGGATATTTTTGTAGTGCACAGGAGAACATCCTTGTTGTGGACAGTGGGGAAGACAACTCTGTGGTAGACAGTGGGGAGGACATCTCTGTGGTGGATAGTGTGGAAAATGTCCCTGTGGTGGTCAGTACAAAGGACGCCCTTGTCTTGTACAGTGGGTAGAATGTCCCTGTGGTGCACAAGAGAACATCCGTGTGGTGACAGTGAGGAGGACATCCCTGTGGTGCACATTGAAAAAGAGTTTTCTTTAGAGAACAATGGGGAGAACATCCCTGTGGTGGTCAGTGGGGACCATATCTCTGTGGTGGACAATGGAGAGGAAATCCCTGTGGTGGACAGCAAGAAAGATGTTTCTGTGGTGGACAGTGGGAGTACATCCATGAGGTGGACAGTGGGTAGAACATGTGGAGAAAGTCCTGTGGAGGTCAGTAAGGAGGATGCCCCTGTGTTGGACAATGGGGAGGGCACCCCACATGTACAGAGGTGGACATCTCTGTGATGGACAATGGGGATGACATTCCTGTGGTGACAGTAAGAAGAACATCCCTGTGGTGGACAATGAGGAGGATGTCTCTGTGGTGCACAATATGGAGGATAATTTTCTGTTGGACAGTGCCAAGGACATCACTGTGGTGGACAGTGGGGAGCACATCTCTGTGGTCGACAGTGGGGAGGACATCACTGTGTTGGACAGTAAGGAGGACATTTCTGTGTTGGACTGCAGAGAAGAATTTTCTGTCTTGGACAGTGGGGAGGACATCCCTGTGGAGGACCATGGGTAGGACATCTCTGTGGTTGAGAGTTATGAGAATGGCTCTGTGGTGGACAGTGGAGAGGACATTCCTCTGGTTTACAGTGGAAAGGACATACCTTTGGTGGACAGTGAGAAGGACGTCACTGTTGTGGATAGTGAAGTGGTTTTCCCTGTGGTGCATAGGAGGAAGGATGTCCCTGTGGTGGACAGTGGGGAGGACATCCATGTGATGAAAAGTGGGAAGGATTTCCCTGTGGTGGACCATGAGGAGGACATCAATGTAATGGACATTGGAAAGGCCGTCCTTGTGGCGGACAGTGAGAAAGATTTCACTGTGCTCGACAAATGGGAAGCACGTCCTTGTGGTGGGCATTTTGTAGGACCTTCCTGTGGTTCACAGTGGAAAGGATGTAACATTGATGAACAGAGGGGAGAATTTCACTGTGGTGGATAGTGGAGAAGATGTCCATATGGTGGACTGGGAAGAGGACATCTCTGTGGCAGACATTGTGAAGGATGTCCCTGTTTTGTTCAGTGTGGATGATGCCCCATTAGTGGACAGTGGGGAGTATGTTTCTGTGGCGGACAGTGGGGAGGATATCCTTGTCTTGGACAGTGTGGAGGACATCCTTGTTGTGGTTAGTGGGGAAGATGCCCCTGTAGGATAATATCCTTGTGGTGGACATTGAGAAGGAAGTCCCTGTGATGGACAGTGGAGATGACTTCCCTGTGGTGGACAGTGAGGAGCACATGTCTGTGGTGAAACCTGGGGAGGACATACCTGTGGTGGACTGTGGGGAAGACTTCCCTGTGGTGGACAGTGGGAAGGATATTGCTTTGTTGCACAGGAGTTCATCCCTGTTGTGGTCAATGTGGAGGATGTCCCTGTGGTGGAAAGTGAGGAGGATGTCTCTGTGTTGAACTGTGGGGAGAACTATATATTGGTGGACATTGAAGAAGACATCCCTGTGGTGGACAATTAGAAGTATATCCCTGTGTTGGACATTGAGATGGATGTCCATATTGGACAGTGGAGTGGACTTCCTGTGGTGGACAGTGGGGAGGACATTCCTGTGGTAGAGAGTGGGTAGCATGTGTCTGTTGTGGACAGTGTGGAGGACATCCTTGTGGTGGACATTGGAAAAGGCTTCCCTGTGGTGTACCACGAGGAGGATGTCCCTGTGGTGGAAAGTGGGAAGGGTGTCCCTGTGGTAGACAATGGGGAAGATTTAACTGTAGTGGACAGTGGGTAGGATTTTCTTGTGGTGAACATGGGGGAGGATGTTCCTGTGGTGAACAGTGAAAAGGACGTCCCCATTGTGGACAGTGTGGTGGATTTCCCTGTGGTGGACAGTTAAAGAACATCCCTGTGGTGACAGAAAAATATCCCAGTTATGGTAAATGAGGAGGACGTACCTGTGGTGGACAGAGGGGAGGATTTTTTTGTGGTGTATAGTGGGGAGGACATCCTTGTAGTGGGCAGTGAGTGGGACAACCTTGTGGTGGACAATGGAAAAGACTTTTGTGATGAATATTGGGGAGGATATCCCTGTGATAGACAGTGAGGAGGATGCCTTGTGGTGGACAGTGGGGAAGATGTTCTTTTGGTGGAAACTGAGCAGGACATCTTTGTGGTGGAAACTGTGTGGTGGATGTCCGTGTGGTGGTCAGTGATGAGGAAACCCCAGAGGTGGACAGTGTTGAGGACGTCCCTGTGGTAAACAGGAGGATTTCCCTTTTGTGGACAGTGAGGAGGATGTCTCTGTGATGGACAGTGGAAAGGACATCTCTGTGGTTTACAGTGGGGAGGATATACATGTGGTGAACAGTGAGGAAGAGGTCCTTGTGGTGGACAATGGGGAGGATTTCCCTGAGATGGACAGTGGGAAGGACTTCTCTGTTGTTGACTGTGGGGAGAATTTCACTGGTGGACATTGTGGAGGATGTCCTTGTTGTGGGCAGAGGGGAGGATGTTCCTGTGTTGCACAGGAGGAAGTACCTTTGGTGATCATTAAGGAGGATGCACCTGTTGTGGACAGTTGAAAGAATGTCCCTGTGATACACAGGAGGACTACCTGTGGTGGATAGTGGGGAGGAAATCTCTGGGGTGGATAGTGGGCATGATGTCCCTGTGATGAACAGTTACGAGAACATCCCTGTGGTGGACAATGAGGAGGACATCCCTGTGGTGATCAGTGGGGTGGATTTTTCTTTGGTGGATATTGGGGAGGTCATCCCTGTGGTGGAGAGTGGGGAGCACATCTCTGTGGTGGACAGTGTGGGGCACATCCCTGTGGTGGACAGTGAAAAATAAATCACTTTATTAAACAGTGGGGAAGACTTTCCTGAGGTGGACAGGGGGAGGACATCCTTGTGGTGTACACTGGAGAGGATGTTCCTGTGGTGGACAGTGAGGAGGATTTCACTGTGGTGGACAGTTGGGATGACGTCCTTGTGGTGGAAAGTGGGGAGAACGTTGCTGTGGTGGGTAGTTGGGAGAATATCTTTGTGGTAGATAGTTGGAAGAATGTCTCTTGGTGCACAGGAGGACTTCGTTGTGGTGGGCAGTGTGGAGGAGGTTTCTGTGGTGGACAGTGGGGAGGACATCCCTGTGGTGGAGAGTGGGGACCATCTTTGTGGTTGACAGTGAGGAGGACTTTTTGTGGTGGACAGTAGGGAGTACATCCATGTGGTGGACAGTGTGTAGGACATCTCTGTGGTGGACAGTGAGGTGGAGGACTATGTGATGTACAATGGGAGTTTGTACATGTGGTGGACAGTGGGGAGGACATCTCTGTGGTTTACAGTGGAAAGGACATACCTGTGGTGGACCATGAGAAAGACATCCTTGTAATGGACAGTGGGGAGTATTTCCCTGAGATGGACAGTGGGAATGATGTCTCTGTTGTTGACTGTAGGGAGGATTTCACTGTTGTTGATATTGCAGAGTATGTCCTTGTGGTGGGCAGTGGGGAGGATGTTCCTGTGGTGCACAGGAGGACATCCCTGTGGTGATCAGTAAGGAGCATGCACCTGTGGTGGACTGTGGGAGAAGGTTCCTGTGATACACAGGAGGACTACCTGTGGTGGACAGTGGTGAGGACATCTCTGAGGTGGATAGTGGGCAAAACGTCCCTGTGATGGACAGTGAAGAGAACATCCCTGTGGTGACAGTGAGGAGGACATCCTTGTGGTGGTCACTGGGGACCACATTTCTGTGGTGGACAATGGAAAGGACATCCCTGTGGTGGACAGTGAGAAGGACATCCCTGTGGTGGACAGTGAGAAATATGTTTCTGTGGTGGACAATGGGAGAACATCCATGTGGTGGACAGTGGGTAGGACATCTCTGTGGTGGACAATGAGGAGGACGTCCCTTTGATGGAGTGTGGGGAGGTTGTCCCTGTGGTGAAGAGTAGGGAGGACATCCCTGTGGTTTACAGTGGAGAAGACAAAACTTTTGTGGACAGTGGGGAGGATGGCCCTGTGGTAGACAGTGGGGAGGACGTCCTTGTGGTGGGCAGTGGGAAGGATGTTACTGTAGTGCAAAAAAGGATGTCCCTGTGGTGGTCAGTAAGGAGGACACACCTTTAATAGACAGTGGGAGGGATGTCCCTATGGTACACAGGAGGACATCCTTGTGGTGGACAATGAAGAGGACATCCCTCTGGTGCACAGTGAGGAGGACTTTCCTTTGATGCTCAGTGGAGAGGACATCCCTGTGGTGGAGAGTGGGGAGCACATCTCTGTGGGGGACAGTATGGATGATATCACTGTGGTGGACAGTGTAAAGGAAACCACTTTGTTGGACAGTGGGAAAAATGTTCCTTAGGTGGACATCCTTGTGGTGTACATTGGAGAGGATGTTCCTGTACTGGACAGTGAGGAGGATTTTACTGTGGTGGACAGTGGGGAGGATGTCCTTGTGGTGGGCAGTGGGGAGGATGACCCTGTGGTGGTCAATAATTAGGATGCCTCTGTGGTAGACAGTGGGGAGATTTCCTCTGGTGTACAGTGAAGAGGGCTTCCCTGTGTTGACAGTGAGGGAGACATATCTATGGTGGTCAGTGAGGAGTACATCCCTGTGGAAGGCAGTGTGGAGGAATTTTCTTTGGTAGACAATGGGAGGACATCCCTGTGGTGGACAGGGTCAAGTACATCCCTGTGGTGGACAGTGAGGATGATATCCCTGTGGTGGACTGTGTGGAGGACATTCTTGTGGTGGACTGTTGTTAGGACATCTTTGTGATAAACAGTGAGGAGGATGTCACTGTGGTCGACAGTGTGGAGAATATCATTGTGGTTAACAGTGGGGAGGACATTCTTGTGGTGGATAGTGAGGGGTATGTATCTGTAGTTGACAGTTGGGAGGATTTCCCTGTGGAGGACAGTGGGCAGGATGTCTCTGGTGAGGACAGTGGGTAGGACATCATTCTGGTGGACAGTAGGGAGGACATCACTGTGGTGGACTTTGGGAGGACTTCACTATTGTGGACAGTGAGGACTTCCCTGTGGAGGACAGTGGGTAAGATGTCCCTGTTTTGGCCAATGGGGAAGATTTAAATCTCTTGGACAGTGGGTAGGACATCCTTGTGGTGGGCAGTGAGGAGGATGTTCCTGTGGTGGACAGTAAAAAGTACGTCCCCATTGTCGAAACAGGGGTGGACTTCCCTGTGGTGGACAGTGAAGAGAACATCTCTGTGGTGACAGGAGGATATCCCAGTGGTGGTCAATGAGGAGGAAGTCCCTGTGATGGACAGAGGGTCTGATTTTTCTGTGGTGGACATTGGGGCAGACATTCTTTGGTGGGCAGTGAGTAGGACATTCTTGTGGTGGACAGTGTGGAATAATTTTCTGTGGTGGGCCGTGGAGATGATATCCCTGTGGTTTAAGGTGAGGAGGATGTATCTGTGTTGGAAGGTGGGGAAGATGTTCCATTTGTGGACACTGAGCAGGACATCTTTGTGGTGGACAGTGTGGAGGATGTCCCTGTGGTGGTCATTGGGGAAGAACCCCCTGTCGTGGACAGTGGTGAGGATGTCCCTGTGGTAAACAGAAGGATGTCCCTGTGGTGGACAGTGAGGCAGACGTCCCAGTTGTGGTCAGTGAGGAGGACTCCTTTGTGGAGGACAGTAGAAAGGATGTCCCTGTTTTACACAGGAGCACTTTCCTGTGGTGGAGAGTGGGGAGGACATCTCTGTGGTGGACTGTATGGAGGACGTCCCTGTGGTGTACAGTGAAGAGGACATCCCTGTGGTAACTGTGAGAGGAACATGCCTGTGTTGGACAATGAGGAGGACGTCCTGTGGTGCACAGTAGAAAAAAGTTGTTCTGTGGTGGACAGTGGGGAGGACATCCCTGTGGTGGAAAGTGGGGACCATATCTCTCTGGTGGACACTGAGGAGGAATTTTTGTGGTGGACATTGGGGAGTACATCCATGTGGTGGAGAGTGTGTAGGACATCTCTGTGGTGGACATTGAGGAAGATGTCTCCGTGATGGACAGTGGACAGGTTGTCCATGTGGTGGACAGTGGGGAGGACATCCATGTGGTTTACAGTTGGGAGGAAATATCTGTGGTGGACAGTGAGGAAGATGTTCTTGTAGTGGAAAGTGGGAAGGACATCCCTGTGGTTTACAGTGGAAAGGAAATACCTGTGGTGTACAATGAGGAGGACATCACTCTGGTGCACAGTGGTAAGGAATTTACTTTGGTGGACATTGGGTAGGACATCTCTGTGGTGTACAGTGGAAATAACTTTCCTGTGGAGGAGCATGGGTAGGACATTCCTGTGGTGGACAGTGGGTAGGACATTTCTTTGGTGGATAGTCAGCAGGACTTCCCTGTTGTGTACAATGAAGAGGATGTGCTGTGGTGGCCAGTGGGGAGAGTATTCCTATGGTTTAGAGTTGGGAGTACACTCCTGTGGCGGACATTGTGGATGACGTCTGGGTGGTGGACAGTGGAAAGGAATTTTCTGTGGTGGACAGTGGGAAGATTGTCTCTGTCATGAACAGTGGGTAGAACATCCTTGTGGTGGACAGTTGGAAGGACAACCATTGTTGGACAGTGGGGTGACTTCCCTGTTGTGGACAGTGAGGAGGACATCCCTGTGTTGGACAGTGGGAAGGACATCCCCGTGGTGCACAGATGGACTTCCTTGTGGTGGAGAGTAAGAGAACGTCCTTGTGGTGGACAATGCGAAGGACATCTCAGTGGTGGAGAGTGAGGATGGCATCCTTGTGGTAGACAGTGGGGAGGATATTTTTGTAGTTGACAGTGTGGAGAATATGTATATGAAAGGCATTTGGAAGGATGTCCCAGTTATGAACAGAAGGACGTCCCTTTGGTTGACAGTGAGAAGGATTTCCCTGTGGTGGACAGAGCAGAGGACATCTCTGTGGTGGAAAGTGAGGAGGATATCCCTATTGTGGAGAGTGGGGAGGACGTCTATTTAGTCGACAGTGGGGAGGACTTCACTGTGGTGGACAGTGTGAAGAACATCCCTGTGGTAAACATTGGGGAGGACATCCGTGTGGTTGACAATGTGTTGGAAGTCCATTGGTGGACAGTGGGGAAGATTTCTCTGCAATAGACAATGGGAAGGATGTCCCTGTTGTCGACTGTGGGGATTATTTCACTGTGGTGGACATTGTGGAGGACTTCCTTGTTGTGGGAAGTGGGGAGAACTTTCCAGTAGTGCACAGGAGGACGACCCTGTGGTGATCAGTTAGGAGGATGCACCTGTGGTGGACAGTGGGGAGGACACCTCTGTAGTGGAGAGTGGGCAAGACGTCCCTGTGATGGACAATGAAGAGAACATCCCTGTGGTGACAGTGAAAAGGACATCCCTGTGGTGCACAGTGGAAAAGATTTTCCTGTGGAGGACAGTGGGGAGTACATCCCTGTGGTGGTCAGTGGGGACCACATCTATGTGGTGGACAATTGAGAGGACATCCCTCTGGTGGGCAGTGAGGAGGATGTCTCTGTGGTGGATAGTGGAGAACATATCTTTTTGGTGGACAATGGGGAGGACATCCCTGTGGTTTACAGTGGAGAGGACATACCTGTGGTAGACAATGAGCACGACATCACTGTGGTGAACAGTGGGAAGGAGTTTTCTTTGGTGGACATTGGAGAGGACATTCCTGTGATGTACAGTGGAAATAACTTTCCTGTTGTAGACAGTGGGTAGGACATTACTGTGGTGGACAGTGGGTAGGACATTTCTTTGGTGGATATTCAGCAGCATGTCCCTGTGGTATACAGTGAAGAGGATGTGCTGTGGTGGCCAGTGGGGAGAACATCCCTGTGGTGGACAGTTGAGATGACAACTGTTGTTGGACAGTGGGGTGACTTCCTTGTTGTGGACAATGAGGAGGACATCCCTGTGTTGGACAGTGGGGAGGACGTCCCTGTGGTGCACAAGAAGTTTCTTTTGGTGGAGATTATGAGGACATCCTTGTGGTGGACAGTGCGAAGGACATCTCAGTAGTGGACAGTGAGAAAGACGTCCTTTTCGTGGACAGTGGGGAGGACATTTTTGTAGTTGACAGTGGGAAGAACATGTACATGGTAGACAGTTGGGACGACGTCCCAGTTTTGAACAGAAGGACATGCGTGTGGTTGACAGTGAGAAGGATTTCCCTGTGGTGGACAGAGCAGAGGACATCTCTGTGGAACATGTCCTTGTGGTGGACAGTTGTGAGGACAGTTTTATAGTTGACAGTATGGAGATCATGTATATGTTAGACAGTTGTGAGGACGTCCCAGTTGTGAACAGAAGGATGTCCCTGAGTTTGTGGTGGACAGTGAGAAGAACATCCCTGTGGTAAACAGTGGGGAGGACATCAGTGTTGTTGACAGTGTGGTGGACATCCATTGGTGGACAGTGGGGAGGACTACTTTGTGGTTGACAGTGGGTAAGACTTCCCTGTGGTGAACAGAAGGGAGGATTTCACTGTGGTGGTCAGTTAGGAGGACGTGCCTGTGGTGGATAGGTAAAAGGACATCACTGTGGTGGAAAGTGCGATGTATGTACCTGTGGAGCATAGTGGGGAAAACATCCCTGTGGAAGACAATGGGAAGGATGTCCCTGTGGTGGACAGTGGAAAAAACAACATTCTGGTGTGCAGTCAGGAGGATGTTTCTGTGGTGCACAGAGGGACATCCCTGTGGTAGACAGTTGAAAGGAAGTTTCTGTGGTAGACAGTGAGAAGAAATTCCCTGTGGTGGACACTGGTGAGGACATCCCTGTGGTGCACAGGAGGACGTCTTTGGTGTAGACAGTGAGAAGGACATCCCTGTGGTGGACAGTGGGGAGGAGATCTCTGTGGTGGACAGTTTGGAAAATGTCCATGTGGGGGTCAGTAAGGAGGATGCCACTGTGGTGGACAGTGGAGAGGATGGCCTTGTGGTGAGCAAGAAAATGTTACTGTGGTGGACAATGGGGAGGACATCCCTGTGGTAGACAGTTTTGAGGATGTCCCTGTTGCAAACAGTGGAGAGGATTTCACTTTAGTGGACAGTGGGGTGGATGTCATAGTTGTGGGCAGTGGAGGGGACGTCCCTGTGTTGGACAGTGTGGAGGAAATCCCTGTGGTGGACAGTGTGGAGGACATCTCTGTGTTGGACAGTGGGGAAGATGTCCCTTTGGTGGATATTGAGCAGGACATCTTTGTGGTGGACAGTGTGGAGGATGTTCTTCTGGTGTGAGTGGGGAGAAAACCTCTGGTGTGGATAGTGGTGAGGACGTCCCTGTTGTAAACACGAGGATGTCCTTGTGTTAAACAGTGATGAGGATGTCCCATTTGTGGTCAGTAAAAAGGACTCCTTTGTGGTGGACAGTGGAAAGGATGTCCCTGTTTTACACAGGAAGACATTGCTGTGTTGGAAAGTGGAGAGGACATCTTTTTGTTGGACAGTGGAAAGGACATCCAAGGGGTTGTCAGTGAAGTGAATATCCCTGTTTTAACAGTGAGAAGGACATCCCTGTGGTGGACATGTGAAGGACGTCCTGTAGTGCACAGTAGAAAAAGTTTTCTGTTGTGGACAGTGTGAAGGACATCCCTGTGGTGGACAGTGGGGAGCACATCTCTGTTGGACAGTGTGGAGGACATCACTGTGTTGGACAGTGAAAAGAAAATCACTTTGTTGGACAGTGGGGAAGACTTTACTTAGTTGGACAGTGGGGAGGACATCCCAGTGGTGTACATTGGAGAGGATGTTCCGGTGGTGGACAGTAGGGAGGTCTTCCCTGTGATGGACAGTGGGTATGACGTTACTGTGGTGGGCAGTGGGGAGAACATCTTTGTGGTAGATAGTTGGGAGGTCGTCCTTGTGGTGCACAGGAAGACTTCCCTGTTTTGGGCAGTGTGGAGGAGGTTTCTGTGGTGTACAGTGAGGAGGATATTTCTGTGGTGGACAGTGAAAAGGACATCTCTCTGGTGGACAGTTAGGAGGACATTCCTGTGGTGGATAGTAGCGAGGAGATTTCTGTGTTGGACAGCTGGGAGGATGATCCTGAGGTGGAGAGTGGAGAAAATTTCACTGTGGTGGACAGAGGGGCATATGTCCTTGTGAAAAGTAGATAGGATATTCTGGTGGTGCACAGGAGGACGTCCCTGTGGTGGACAGTGTTGAAGACATCTCTTTGGTGGACAGTGAGGAGGACGTCTCTGTGGTGGACAGTGGGGAAAATGTCCCTGTGATGGACAGTGGTAAGGACATCCCTGTGGTGAATATTGGAGAGGACCTCCTTGTGGTGGAAAGTGAGGAGGACATCTTTGTGGTGAACAGTGGGGAGGACTTCCCTGTGGTAGACATTGGGGAGGACTTCCCTGTTGTTGACAGTGAGGAGGACATCCCTGTAGTGAACAGTGGGGAGGACATATTTGTGGTAAACAGTGTGGAGTTTCAATTGTGGTGGACATTAGGGACTACGTCCTTGTATTGGACCATAGGTAGGACGTTGCTCTGATGCACAAGAGGATGTCCTTTTGGTGTATAGTGAGGAGAACATTACTGTGGAGGACAGTGAAGAGGAGGTCCCTGTGGTGGGTATTGGGGAGGACTTCCGTGTGATGGACAGTGGGAAGGACTTATTGTGTTGGACAGTGGGAAGGATATAACTGTGGTGGACTGTGGATAGCACATGTATGTCTTAAACTGTGGGAAAGACATCCCTGTGATGTACAGTGAGGGGGACATCCCTGTAGTACAGTTGAGAGGACTTCCCTGTGGTGGACAGTGGGGAGGACTTCCCTGTGGTAGACATTGGGGAGGACCTCCCTGTGGTAGACAGTAGAGAGCACGTCCCTGTGTTGGACAGTGGGAAGGACTTCCCTGTTGTTGACAGTGAGGAGGACATCCCTGTAAAGAACTGTGGGGAGGACATCTTTGTGGTAGACAGTGTGGAGGTTCAAATGTGGTGGACAATAGGGACCATGTCCTTGTATTGGACCGTGTGTAGGAGATTGCTCTGATGCACAGGATGTCCTTTTGGCAGACAGTGGGGAGGACATCTCTATGGAGGACAGTGAAGAGGAGGTCCTTGTGGTGGATATTGGGGAAGACTTCTATGTGGTGGACAGTGGTGAAAACTTCTATGTGGGGGAAAGTGAGGAGGACATCCCTGTGGTGAACAGTGAGGAGGAAGTCCTCTGAATAAACATTGAGAAGGACAAGCCCATTGTGGACAATGGGGAGGACATTTCTTTGGCTGACAGTGAGAAGGAAGTCCCTTAGGTGGACTGGGGAGAAGACGTGTTTGTGGTAAACAACTGGGAGGACATCATTCTGGTGGACATTGGAGAGGACATACCTTTCGTGCACAGGAGAATGTACTTGTGGTGGACAGTGGGGAGGACATTGCTGTGTTGCACAGGAGTATGTCCTTCTGGTGGACAGTGTGGAGGATTTCCCTGTGGTGGACATTGAGGAGCACATCTCTTTATTGGATATTGGAGAGGACTTCCCTGTGGTGGACATTGAAGAAGACATCACTGTGGTGGACATTGAGGAAGACATTTTTGTAGTGGACATTGGGGAGGACTTCCCTGTAGTGGACACGAAGGAGGACATTCCTATTGTGGACAATGGGAAGGAATTCTTTGTGGTGTAAAGTGAGGACTTCCTTGTTGTGGACATTGAGGAGGGTGTCCTTGTGGTGGACCATGGCAAGAATGTCCCTTTGGTGAACAGTGAGGAGGACTTCTCTGTGGTGAACAGTAAGAAGGACATTTTTGTTGTAGACAGTGGAAAGGATGTCCCTGTTGTGTACAGTGGGGAGGACAACACTGTTGTGTTCAGTGGGAAGGACATCACTGTGGTGGACAGTGATAAGGACATCCTTGTGGTGGAGAGTGGGGAGGACTTCTCTGTGGTGGACAGTGGGGAAGACATCCCTGTGGTAAACAGTGTGGAGGACATCTCTAAGGTGGAAGTTGAAAAGGTTGTCCCTGGGTTGAACAGTGGGAAGGACGTCCCTGTGATAGACTGTTGGGAAGATTTAACTATGGTTGACAGTGCAGAACATGGCCTTGTGCAAAGTCTGGAGGATGTTCCTGTGTTGCACAGCAGGACATCCATGTGGTGGACAGTTGGTAGGATGTCCCTGTGGTGGACAATGGGTCAGATTTTTCTGTGGTGGACAGTGGGGAAGATGTCCCTGTGGTGCACAGGAGGAAGACCTTGTTGTGGACAGTTGGGAGGAAGCCCCTGTGGTGGACAGTGGGGAGGATGCTTCTGTGGTGTACAGTGTGGCAGACTTCCCTATAGTGCACAGGAGTATGTCCCTGTGATGGACAGTGTGAGAACATCCAGGTGGAAGACAGTGTAGAGGATTTCCTTGTGGTGGACTGTGGGGAGTATATTCCTATCTTGTACTGTGTGGAGGACGACCTTGTGGTGGTTAGTGGGGAGGACACCCTGGTGGTGGACAGTAGAGAGGACGTCCCAGTGGTGTAGAGGAGGATGTTTCCATGGTGTACATTGTGGAGGACGTCACTGTGGTGGATAGTGTGGAGGACATCACTGTGGTGCACAATGTGGAGGACGTACCTTTGGTGGACAGTGTGGAGGACATCCCTGTGGTGGTCAATGGGGAGGACGCCCCTGTGGTGGACAGTGGGGAGGACATCTCTGTGGGACAAAAGATGAGGTCTTTATGGCAGACAGTGGGAAGCATGTCCCTGTGATAAACAGTGAAAAGAAATTTTTTTGGTGGACAGTGAGGAGGACATCCCTGTGGTGGACAGTGCAGAGGACTTCTTTGTTGTGGACAGTGAGCAGAATGTCTCTGTGGTGGACAATGGAAAGTACTTCCCTGTGGTGGACAGTGAGGAGGATGTCTTTGTGGTGAAGAGTGGAAAGGATTTCACTGTCATGGACAGTGTAAAGGACTTTCTTGTGTTAAACCATGGGGAGTACATTCCTGGTTGCACAGGAGGATGTTTCTATGTTGAAAAGTGGGGAGGATGTCACTGAGGTAGAGAGTGGGGCTAACATCCCTGTGGTGGACAGTGAGGACGAAGTCCCTGTGATGGACAGTGGGACTGTCTTCCCTATGGTGGACAATGAGATGGTCGTCTCTATATTGGACAATGGAGAGGACTTCCCTGTGGTGGATGGTGGGGAGGACATCCCTGTGGTAGTCACTGAGGAGCACATGTCTTTGGTGAAAACTGGAGAGGACATCCCTGTGGTGGACAGTGGGAAGACTTCCCTGGTGGTGGACAGTGGGAAGGATGTTGCTGTGTTGTATAGGAGTTTCTCCCTGTTGTTGACAGTGTGGAGGATGTCCCTGTGGTGGGAAGTGAGGAGGACATCCATATGTTGAACAGTGAGGAGGACTTTATTGTGGTGGACATTGACGAAGACATCCCTGTGGTGGACAGTTAGAAGGATATCCATGGGGTGGACAATGAGATGGATGTCCATATTGGGCAGTGGGGAGGACTTCTTTTTGGTGGACAGTGGGGAGCACGTGTCTGTGGTGGACAGTGGGGAGGACATCCTTGTGGTGGACATTGGTGAAGTCTTCCCTGTGGTGGACCGAGAGAAGGATGTTTCTATGGTGGACAGTTGAGAGGGTGTCCCTGTAGTAGACAATGTATAGGAAATCTCTGTGGTGGACAGTGGAATAGACTGTCCCTGTGGTGGACAGTGGGAAGAACATCCCTGTGGTGCACAGGAGAATGTACTTGTGGTGGACAGTGAGTAGGACATTGCTTTGTTGCACAGAAGTATGTCCCTCTGGTGGACAGTGTGTAGGAGTTCCCTTTGGTGGACATTGAGGAGTATGTCCCTGTGTTGGACATTGGCAGGACTTCCCTGTGGTGGACCCTGAAGAAGACATCCCTGTGTTGAACAGTTAGGAAGACATCCCTGTGTGAACAACGAGGTGGACTTCGCTATATTGGACAGTGAGGAGGACTTCTCAGTGGTGGACAGTAGGGAGGACATCACTGTTGTTGACATTGGGATAGACTTTCATGTGATAGACAGTGGGGAGGACATTCCTGTGGTGTACAGTGAGAAGGACATCCCTGTTGTTGACAGTAATGAGGATTTCCCATTGGTGGAAGGTGAGAAAGACTTTTTGTGGTGGATTGTGAGCAGGAATTTTCTGTGGTGTACAGTGGGGAGGATGTCCCTGTGGTGGAGAGTGAGGAGGATATCACTTTGCTGGCAGTGGTGAGGACATCCCTGTGGGGGAATGCGAGGAGGATGTTCCTGTTGTGGACAGTGGAGAGGACTTCACTGTGGTGGACAGTGAGAAAAAACATCCCTCTGGTAGACAGTGTGGAGGATGACCCTGTGGTGGACAGTGGAGAGGACAAACCTCTGGTTTACAGTGAGGAGGACATACCTTTGGTGGACAGTGAGAAGAATGTCACTGTTGTGGACAGTGAAGTGGTTTTCCTTGTGGTGAATTGTGGGAAGGATGGTCCTGTGGTGGACAGTGTGGAGGATGTCCATGAGCTGAACAGTTGGGAGGACATCCATGTGGTGAACATTGGGCAGGACTTTTCTTTGGTGGACCATGAGGAGGACATCCCTGTGTTGAACAATGGGAGGACGTCCATTTGGTGTTCAGTGAGAAGGATTTCACTGTGGTCAACAGTGGGCAGGACATCCTTGTTGTGGGCATTGCGGAGGGCCTTCCTGTGGGTCACAGAAGGACGTTTCTCTGGTGAACAGTGAAAGGATGTCTCTATGGTGGACAGTGGAAAGGATGTACCTTTGGTGGACAGAGGGGAGAATTTCACTGGTGGACTGTGGAGAAGATGTCCCTATAGTGGACAGGGAAGAGGACATCTCTGTGGCAGATAGTGTGCAGGACGTCCCTGTGTTGTTCAATGTGTAGGATGCCCCATTAGTGGACAGTGGGGAGTACGTTTCTGTCGTGGACAGTGGGAAGGACATCCCTGTGGTGGACAGTGGGGAAAACTTCCCTGTGGTGGACAGCGAGGAGAACATTCCTGTGGTAGACAGTGGTGAGCAAGTCTCTGTAGTGGACAGAGGTGAGGACATCCGTATGGTGGACAGTGAAAAGGAAATCCTCCCTGTCGTAGACATTGAGGAGGACTTTCCTGTGTTGGAGAGTGGGGAGGATTTTCTGTGGGGGAAAGTGATGAGGATGTCCCTGTGGTGGATAGTGGGGAGCATGTACTTTTGATGGACAATGGGGAGGACATACTTGTAGTTTACAGTAGAGAAAGCTTACCTGTGGATGACAGTGAGGAGGACGTCCCTGTGGTGCACAGTGGGGAAAATTTTTCTTTGTTGGACAATGATGAGGACATCCCTGTGGTAGACAGTGGAAAGAACGTCTCTCTGGTGGACAGTTGGAAGGACATACCTGTGTTGTAAATTGGGGAGGAGATCCCTGTTGTGGACAGTGGAGAGGACGTCTCTATTGTGGACAGTAAAAGGGCATACCTGTGGTGGACAGTTAGGAGGATGTCCCTGTGGTTGACAGTTGATAAAACTTCCCTGTGTGGGACAGTGGGGAGGACATCCCTGTGGTGCACAAAAGGATAATCTTGTGGTGAACAGTGGGGAGTATGTTTCTGTTATGGAGATTGGGATGGACTTCTTTGTGGTGGACTGTGTAGAGGACATCCCTGTTGTGGTCAATGGAAAAGACACCTCTGTGGTTGACATTGGAGAGGATGTTCCTGTGGTGGACATTTGGAGGACATTCCTGCTATGGACAATGGAGAGAAAATCACTGTGGTGGACAGTGAGAAGGACATCACTGTGGAGGACATTGGGGAGGAAATCTCTGTGGTAGAAAGTGAAAAGCACTTTGTCTTTGTGGTAGACAGTGAGGAGGACATACCTGTGGTGTACAGTGAAAAGGACGTTTCTGTGATGAACAGTGGGAAGACATCCCTGTGTTGGACAGTAGGAAGGACGTCCCTGATGTGGACAGTTGGTAGAACATCTCTGTGGTAGAGAGTGAGGAGGATGTCCCTTTGGAGAACAGTGGGGAAAACGTCCTGGTGGTGGACAATGGGAAGGATATCCCTGTGGTTTACAGTTGGGAGTACATCACTGTGGTGGTCAGTGTGGACGACGTCACTATGGTGGACAGTGGAAAGGATATTTCTGTGGTGGACAGCGGCAAGATTCTCTTTGTTGTGGACAGTTAGGAGAACGTCCCTGTGGTGGACAGTTTGGAGGACAACCGTTGGTGGACAGTGGGGTGACTTCCCTGTTGTGGAGACTGAGGAGGATATCCCTGTGGTGGACAGTGGGGAGGATGTCCCTGTAGTTTGCAGAATGACATCCATGTGGTGGAGAGTAAGAGGTTGTCCTTGTTGTAGACAGTGCAGAGGATATCTCTGTGGTGGACAGTGAGGAGAACATCCTTGTGGTGGAGAGTGGGGAGGATGTCCCTGTGGTGCACAGAATGACATCCATGTGGTGGAGAGTAAGAGGTTGTCCTTGTTATGGACAGTGCAGAGGATATCTCTGTGGTGGACAGTGAGGAGGACATCCTTGTGGTGGACAGTTAGGAGGACATCCGTGTAGTTGACAGTGGGGAGAACATGTATTTGGTAGACAGTTGGGAAGACGTTATTGTTGTGAACAGAAGGATTCACCCTGTGGTGGACAGTAAGAAGTATATCCCTGTGGTAGACAGAGCGGAGCACGTCTCTGTGGTGGAAATTGAGGAGGATGTCTGTATGGTAGAGAATATGGAGGACATCCGTGTAGTGGACACTGGGGAGGACTTCACTGTGGTGTTCAGTGAGAAGAACATCCCTGTGGTAAACAGTGGAAAGGACACCTGTGTGGTTGATAATGGGGAGGACATCCATTGGTGGACAGTGGGTAGAACTACCCTGTGGTGGACAGTGTGGAAGACTTTGCTGTGGTAAACCGCAGGGAGGATTTCACATTGGAGGACAGTTGGGAGGACGTACCTGTGGTGGACAGTTAAAAGGACATCAATGTGGTGGAAAGTGCTATGTATGTACCTGTGGTGCATAGTGAAGAAGACATCCCTGTGGTGGACAGTGGAAAGGACGTCCCTGTGGTGGACAATGAGGAGGACATCCTTCTGGTGGGCAGTCAGGAGAATGTTTCTGTGGTGCACAGAAAGACATCACTGTGGTGGACAGTGGGCAGGACATCTCTGTGGAGGACAGTGTGTAAAATGTCCCTGTGGTGGTCAGCAAGGAGGATGCCCCTGTGGTAGAGAGTTGGGAGGATGTCCCTGTGTTGCACAAATGGACATCCCTGTGTTGGACAGTGGGGAGAACAACACTGTTGTGGACTCTGCAGAGGATTTACCATTGATGAACAGTAAAGAGGACATCCCTGTGGTGGACAGTGGGGAGGACATCCCTGTGGCAGACAGTGAAGAGGATTTCACTGTAGTGGACAGTGGGCTGGATGTCCTTGTTGTAGGCAGTGGGGATGATGTCCCTCTTTTAGAAAGTACAGAGGACATCTCTGTGGTGGACAGTTAGGAGGACATCCCTGTAGCTGACAGTGGGGAGAACATGTATTTGGTAGACAGTTGGGAGGACGTTATTGTTGTGAACAGAAGGATGTCCCTGTGTTGGACAGTGAGAAGTATATCCCTGTGGTAGACAGAGCGGAGCACGTCTCTGTGGTGGAAATTGAGGAGGATGTCTGTATGGTAGAGAATATGGAGGACATCCGTGTAGTGGACACTGGGGAGGACTTCACTGTGGTGTTCAGTGAGAAGAACATCCCTGTGGTAAACAGTGGAAAGGACACCTGTGTGGTTGATAATGGGGAGGACATTCATTGGTGGACAGTGAGTAGAACTACCCTGTGGTGGACAGTGTGGAAGACTTCGCTGTGGTAAACCACAGGGAAGATTTCACATTGGAGGACAGTTGGGAGGACGTACCTGTGGTGGACAGTTAAAAGGACATCAATGTGGTGGAAAGTGCTATGTATGTACCTGTGGTGCATAGTGAAGAAGACATCCCTGTGGTGGACAGTGGAAAGGATGTCCCTGTGGTGGACAATCCTTCTGGTGGGCAGTCAGGAGAATGTTTCTGTGGTGCACAGAAAGACATCACTGTGGTGGACAGTGGGGAGGACATCTCTGTGTTGGACAGTGAGCAGGACATCTCTGTGGAGGACAGTGTGTAAAATGTCCCTGTGGTGGTCAGTAAGGAGGACGCCCCTTTGGTGGAAAGTTGGGAGGATGTCCCTGTGTTGCACAAGTGGACATCCCTGTGTTGGACAGTGGGGAGGACAACCCTGTTGTGGACTCTGCAGAGGATTTACCGTTGATGAACAGTAAAGAGGACATCCCTGTGGTGGACAGTGAAGAGGATTTCACTGTAGTGGACAGTGGGCTGGATGTCCTTGTTGTAGGCAGTGGGGATGATGTCTCTCTTTTGGACAGTATAGAGGACATCTCTGTGGGGAGATGCCCCTGTCTTGGGCAGTGGGGATGACAACCCTTTTGTGGACAGTGGGGTGAGTTTGCTGTGATGCAAAGGAGAACATACCTGTGGGGAACAGTTTGGAGGATGTCCCTGTGCTGGACAGTGAAAAGGATATACCTGTGGTGACAGTGAGTAAGACATATCTGTGGTGGTCAATGAGAAGGACGACTCTGTAGTGGACAGTGTGGAGGATTTTCTGTGGTGGACAATAGAGAGGACATCACTTCGGTGGACAGTGAGGTGTATGTATCTGTGGTGGACAGTGGAGAGGATGTCCTTGTGGTGGACAGTGGGGAGGACATATTTCTGGTGGACAGCTGGGAGGACATCCCTGTGGTGGACAGTTGGGAGGACTTCCCTGTAGGTGAGAGTGAGGAGGACATCTCTGTGGTGGACAGTTGGAAAAATGTCTCTGTGAGGACATTGGGGAAGATTTCACTCTGGTGGACAGTGAGGAGGACATCCTTGTGCTGGGTAGTGGGGAGGACGTTCCTATGGTGCACAAGAGGACATCCCTGTGGTTATCAGGAAAAAAAAGGATACAACTCTGGTGAACAGTGGAAAGGACATCACTGAGTGGGCAAGATGTCCTTGTGACAGACAGTGAAGAGTACATCCCTGTGGTGACAGTGAGGAGGAAATCCATGTGGTGCACAGTGGAAAAGATTTTTCAGTGGAGGACAGAGGGGAGAACTTTCCTGTGGTGGTCAGTGGGGACCACATCTCTGTGGTGGACAATAAAGAGCACATCCCTGTGGTGGAAAGTAAGAAGGACATACCTGTGGTTGGCAGTGAGGAAGATGTTTTTGTGGTGGACAGTGGGAGGACATCCATGTGGTTGACAGTGGGTAGGACATTTCTGTGATGGACAGTGAGGATGTTGTGTCTGTGAGGAACAGTGGGGAGGTTGTCCCTATGGTGTACAGTGGGGAGGACATCCCTGTGGTTTATAGTGGAGAGGACATACCTGTGGTGGACAGTAAGGAGGATGTTCCTGTGGTGGACAGTGGCAAGGATTTCCCTGTGATGGACTGTGGGAAGGATGTCCCTGTGGTTGACTGTGGGGAGGTTTTAAATGTAGTGGACATTAGGGAGGATGTCCTTGTGGTGGTCAGTTGGAAGGATATTACTGTGGTGCACATGAGGATGTCCCTGTGGTGGTCAGTAAGGAGAATGCACCCTTGGTGGACAGTGGGAAGGACGTCCCTGTGGTACACAGGAGGACATCCCTGTGGTGGACAATGAGGAGGATGTTCTTGTGGTTCACAGTTGGGATAGATTGTTCTTTGGTGGACAGTGGGGAGGACATCCCTATGGTGGAGAGTGGCAAGCACATCTCTGTGGTGGACAGTGTAAAGGACATCACTGTGGTGGACAGTGAAAAGGAAATCACATTGTTGGACAGTGAGGAAGACTTTGCAAAGGTGAACAGTGGGGAGGACAACCCTGTGGTATACATTGGAGAGAATGTTCCTGTGGTGGACAGTGAGGAGATTTTCACTGTAGTGGGCAGTGCGGAGGACAACCCTGTGGTGGACACTTTTTAGGACATCTCTGTGACAAACAGTGAGGAGGATATCCCTGTCTTGGACAGTGAGAAGGATGTTCCTGTAGTGGACAGTGAGGAAGATGTTTCTGTGTTGGACAGTGGGAGGACATCCATGTGATAGACAGTGGGTAGGACATCTCTGTGGTGGACAGTGAGGAGGACGTCTCTGTGATGGACAGTTGGGAGGTTGTTCCTGTGTTGGACAGTGGGGAGGGTTTCCCTGTGGTGGACAGTAGGAAGGATGTCCCTGTGGTTGATTGTGGGGAGCTTTTCACTGTGGTGGACAGTGGGGAGGACATCCTTGTGGTGGAGTGGGAAGGAAGTTACTGTGGTGCATAGGAGGACATCCCTGTGATGGTCAGTAAGGAGGACACACCTTTAATTGACAGTGGGAAGGACATCAATGTGGTTCACAGTAGGGCATCCCTTGGTGGACATTTGGGAGGACTTCCCTGTGGTGGACAGTGTGGAAGACATTCTTGTGGTGGACAGTGGTGAGGATGTGCCTGTGGTGGATAGTGGAAAGGACATCTCTGTGGTGGACAGTGGGGCGATTTTGCTGTTGTGCACAGGAGGTCATCACTGTGGATAACAGTGTGGAGGATGATCCTGTGGTGAACATTGAAAAGGACGTCCCAATTGTGGATAGTGGAGTGGACTTCCCTGTGGTGGACAGTGAAGTGGACACCCCTGTTGTGACAGGAGGATATCTCGGTAGGGGTCAATGTGGAGGATGTCCCTGTGGTGGACAGAGGGGAGGATTTTTCTGTGGTGGACAGTGGAGAGGACATCCTTGTGGTGGGCAGTGAGTAAAACAACCTTGTGGTGGACACCGGGGAAGACTTTTCTGTGGTTTACAGTGGGGATGATATCACTGTGGTGGAAAGTGAGGAGGACACCCTGTGGTGGACAGTGGGGATGTTGTCCCTGTGGTGGACAGTGGGGAGGATGACCCTGTAGTGAATAATGGGGAAGATTTCACTGTGGTTGACAGTGGGTAGGACATAATTGTGGTGGGCAGTGAGGAGGATATTCCTGTGGTGGACAGAGGGGCGATTTTGCTGTTGTGCACAGGAGGTCATCACTGTGGTGAACAGTATGGTGTATGTTCTTGTGGTGAACAGTGAAAAGGACATCCCCATTGTGGACAGTGGGGTGGACTTCCCTGTGGTGGACAGTGAAGAGGACATCCCTGTGGTGACACTTAGGATAATATCACGGTGGTGGTCAATGAGGAAGATGTCTCTGTGTTGGACAGTGGGAAAAATGTCCCTTTTGTGGATACAAAGCAGGACATCTTTGTGGTGGACATTGTGGAGGATGTCCCTGTGGTGGTCAGTGATGAGGAAACCCCAGAGGTGGGCAGTGGTGAGGACGTCCCTGAGGTAAAAAGGAGGATATCTCTGTGGTGGACAGTAAAGAGGACAGCCTAGTTGTGGTCAGTAAGGAGGACTTCTTTGTGGTGGACAATGGGAAGGACGTCCCTGTTTTACACAAGAGAAGTTTCCTGTGGTGGAGAGTTGGAAGGACATCTCTGTGGTGGACAGGGGGGAGTACATTCATGTAATGGACAGTGTGTAGGACATCTCTGTGGCGGACAGTGAGGAGGACGTCTCTGTGATGGACAGTGTGGAGGTTGTCCATGTGGTAGACAGTGGGGAGGACATCCCTGTGTTTTTTCAATGGGGAGGACATACCTGTGGTGGACAGTGAGGAAGACGTTTTTGTGGTGGAAAGTGGAGAGGATTTCCCTGTGATGGACAGTGGGAAGGATGTCCCTCTTGTTGACTGTGGGGAGGATTTTCCTGTTGAAGACATTGGGAAGGATGTTTCTGTGATGCACAGTGGGGAGGATTTTTCTATGGTGGACAGTTAGAAGGACATCCCTGTGGTGGAGAGTAGAGAGCACATCTCTGTGGTGGACAGTGTGGAGGACATCACTGTGGTGGACATTGAAAAGGAAATCACTTTGTTGGACACTGTGAAAGACTTTCTTGAGGTGGACAGTGGGGAGGACATCCCTGTGGTGTACATTGGAGAGGATGTTCCTGTGGTAGACAGTGAAGAGGATTTCACTGTGGTGGACAGTGGGGAGGAAGTCCTTGAGGTGGGCAGTGTGGAGCACATTTCTGTGGTGCACAGGAGGACGTACTTCTGGTGGACAGTAAGAGGACATCCCTGTGGTGGACACTGGGGAGGTCTTCTTTTTGGTGGACAGTGGGGAGAACATCACTGTGGTGGGCAGTGGGGAGAACATCTTTTTGTTGGATTGTTGGAAGGATGTCACTGTTGTGTGCAGGAGGACTTCCCTGTGGTGAGCAGTGTGGAGGAGGTCCCTGTAGTGGACCATGTGGAGGACGTCTCTGTGGTGGCCAGTGTTGAGAAAGACCCTGTGGTGGTCTGTGGTGAGGACATCCCTGTGGTAGAGAGTGGTGACTTCATTTCTGTGGTACACTGGAGTACATCCCTGTGGTGGAGAATGGGGAGGACGTCCCTGTGGTAGATAGTTGAAAGGACGTCTCTGTGGTGGACAGTGGGAATAATGTTCCTGTGGTGGACAGTTGGGAGGACGTCCTTGTGGTACACAGGAGGATGACCTTGTTGTGGACAGTGGGGAGGACTTCCCTGTGTGGCACATTGGGGAAGACATCTCTTTGGAGGACAGTGTAAAGGACGTCCCTGTGGTGGTCAGTAAGTAGGAACCACTGTGGTGGACACTGTAGAGAACATATCTGTGGTAGACTGGAGGACATTTCTGTGATTGAAAGTGGGGAGGACATATTTGTGGTGGACAGTGGGGAGGAGTCCCTGTGTTTCACAAGAGGAAGTCCCTGTGGTGGACATTGTGGAGAATGTCTCTGTGTTGGACAGTGGGTAGGACATCTCTATTCTGGACAGTCTGGATGAAGACTCTGTGGTGCACTGGAGGATGACCTCTGGTTGGAAAGTGTGGAGGACATCCCTGTGGTAGACAGTGGGGAGGATATATCTGTGGTGGACAGTGTGGAAGTCATCCCTGTGGTGGTCATTGTTGAAGATGCCACTGTGATGGACAGTGGTGAGGACGTCCCTGTGGTACACAAGAGGACATTCCTGTGGTGGACAGTTGTCAGAACGTCCCTGAGTTGGACAGGGGGAGGATATCTCTGTGGTGGACAGATTGGAGGATGTTCCTGTGGTGATCAATTGGGACGAGGCCTTTTTGGTTCACAGTGGAAAGGATATCTCTGTGGTGGACAATGGGGAGGACATCCCTGTAGTTGACTGTGGGGGGAACATGTATTTGGTAGACAGTTTGGAAGACATCCCTGTTGTGAGCAGGACGTCCCTGTGGTGGACAGTGAAAAGGATGTCCCTGTGGTGTACAGAGCGGAGGACATCTTTGTGGTGGGAAGTGAGGAGGATGTCCCTATGGTGTTGAGTGGAGAGGATGTCTGTGTAGTGGACAGTGGTGAGCACTTCACTGTAGTGGAGAGTGAGAAGAACATCCTTGTGGTAAACAGTGGGGAGGACATCCATGTGGCCAACAGTGGGTTGGACGTTCATTTGTGAACAGTGGAGAGGACTACCCTGTGGTGGACAGTGGGGAAGACTTCCCTGTGGTGAACAGCAGGGAGGATTTCACTGTGGTTGACAGTTGGGAGGGCATTCCTGTGGTGGACTGTTAAAAGGACATCCCTGAGGTAGACTGTCAAAAGTCATGACTGGTGGAAAGTGCAATGTAAGTACCTGTCGTGCATAGTGGGGAAGACATCCCTGTGGTGGACAGTGGAAAAGACATCCTTCTGGTGTGCAGTCAGGAGGACATTTCTCTGGTGCACAGAGGGACATCCCTGTCGTGGGCAGTGGAAAGGAAGTCTCTGTGTTGGACAGTGAGAAGGTCTTCCCTGTGGTTGACAGTGGTGAGGACATCCCTGTGGTGCACAGAAGGATGTCTTTGTAGTGGACAGTGAGGAGGACAACTCTGTGGTAGACAGTGAGGAGATATCTGTTGTAGACAGTGGGGAGAATATCCCTGTGGTGGGCAGTGGAGAGGATTTTCAAGTGGTGGATAGTGGGAAGGACATCCCTGTGGTTGACAGTAGGGAGGACTTCTCTGTGTTGGGCAGTGGGGAGGACGTCCCGGTTGTGCACTGTAGGGAGGATATCACTGTGGTGGACAGTGGACAGAATATCCCTGTGGTGGACAGTGTGGAGGACATACCCATGGTGATCAGTGAGAAGGACATCCCAGTGATAGAATGTAGGGAGGACTTCACTGTGGTGGACAATGAGGGCAAGGTCATTGTGTTGGACAGTTGGGAGGACATCCCTTTGGTGGACAGTAAGGAGGAGGTCCTTGTGGTGTTCAGTTGGGAGGACTTCCCTGTGGTTTACACTGAGAAGACCATGCCTGTTATGGCCAGTACTGAGGGTGTCTTTGTGGTGGAAAGTGGAGAGTATTTAACTGTAGTGGATGGTACAAAGGACGTCCTTGTTGTGGATCATGAGGAGGACGTTCTTGTAATTCACTGAAGGACGTCCCTGTGGTGGACACTGAGGAGGATGACTCTGTGGTAAATAGTGGGAAAGACGTACCTGTCGTGGAGAGTGAGGAGGACGTCCCTGTGTTTGACTTGGGAGGATTTTACTGTTGTGAACAGTGGGGAGGATGTCCGTGTAGACAGTGGGAAGGATGTTTCTGGTGAACTGTTGGGAAGATGTTTGTGTGGTGCACATGAAAACGTCACTGTGGTGAACAGTGGAAAGGACATCCCTGTTGTTTTCAGTGTGGAGGACTTTCCTGTGGTGGACAGTGGGGGAGGACTTCTCTGTGGTGGACAGTAAAAAGGACACCCTTGTTTTGGACAGTGGAATGGATGTCCCTGTTGTGTACAATGGGGAGGACAACCATTTTGAGTACAGTGTGAAGGACATCCATTTGGTGGACAGTGAGAAGGATGTCCTTGTGGTTGAGAGTGGGGAGGACTTCTTTGTGGTGGACAGTGGGGAGGACATCCCTGTGGTAAACAGTATGGAGAACATCTCTATGTTGAGAAGTGAGGAGGATATCCCTGGTGTGAACAGTGGGGAGGTCGTACCTGTGGTATACTGTTGGTAGGATTTAACTATGGTAGACAGTGGAGAGGATGCCCTTGTGGAAAGTGAGAGGGACATTCCTGTGTGGCACAGGAGGACATGCCTGTGGTAGACAGTGGGTAGGATGTTCCTATGGTGGACAGTGGGTCGGATTTCTCTGTGGTGTACAGTGGGGAAGACTTCCCTGTGGTGCACAGGAGGAAGAACTTGTGGTGGACAGTAGGGAGGAAGCCCCTGTGGTGGACAGTGTGGAGGACATCTGTGTGGTGGACAGTGTGGAGGACATACCTACGGTGCACAGGAGGATGTCCCTGAGATGGACTGTGGGGAGAACATTCAGGTGGTAAACAGTGGGAAGGATTTGCCTGTGGTGGACACTGGGGAGTTTATCCCTCTCTTGGACAGTGTGGAGGATGTCCTTTTGGTGGTTAGTGGCGATGATGCCCCTGTGGTGGACTGTGGGGAGGATGTCCTTGTGGTATACAGGAGTATGTCCCCTGGTGTACAGTGTGGAGGATATCGCTGTAGTATACAGTGTGGAGGATATCGATGTAGTATACAATGTGAAGGACATCACTGTGGTGCACAGTGGGGAGGATGGTCCTGTGGTGGACAGTGTGGAAGACAACCCTGTGTTGGTCAATGGGGAGAATACCCCTGTGGTGGACAGTGGAAAGGACAGCTCTGTGGGACACAAGATGAGGTCTTTATGGTGGACAGTGGGTTGTATTTCTCTGTGGTGAACAGTGGGGAAGATGTCCTTGTGGTGCCAAGGAGGAAGACCTTGTGGGGGACAGTGGAGAGGAAACCCCTGTAGTGGACAGTGGGGAGGACGTCCTTTTGCTGGACGTGTGGAAGACATCCCTATGATGCACAAGAGGTCATCCCTGTGATGGACAGTGGGGAGAACATTCAGGCGGTTGACAGTGGTGAGAACTTCCTGTGGTGGACAGTGAGGAGGACATTTCTGTGGTGGACAGTGAGGAGGACGTCCTTGCTGTGGACCAAGGAGAGGATGTCCCTGTGGTGGACAGCTGGGAGGACATCCCTGTGGTGGACAGTGGGGAGGAAGTCCCTGTGGTGGACAGTGGGGTGAATGTCCCTGTGGTGGACAGAGGGGAGGACTTTTCTGTAGTTGACAGGAGGAGGACATGACTATAGTGGACAGTGAAGAGGACTTCTTTGTGGTGAAGAGTGGGATTTCATTGTCCTGAAAAGTGTAAAGAACATTCATGTGTTAAACCATGGGGATTGCATTCCTTGTTGCACTGTGGACATTCCTGTATTGGAAAGTAGGGAGGATGTCCCTGAGGTGGAGAGTGGAGATAGCATCTCTGTGGTGGACAGTGAGGAGGAAGTCCCTGTGATGGACAGTGGGGAGGTCTTCCCTATGGTGGACAATGAGATGGACATCCCTATATTGGAGAGTGGAGAGGACTTTCCTGTGGTAGACAGTGGGGAGGACATCCCGGTGGTGGACAGTGGGGAAGACATCCCTGTGGTGGATGGTGGGGAGGATGTTGTTGTGTTGCACAGGAGTTTGTCTCTGTTGTGTACTGTGTGGAAGATTTCCCTGTGGTGGAAAGTGAGGAGGACATCCCTGTTTTGAACAGGGATGTTCTCACGACTGTCAACCACAGGGATGTCCTCACATCCTTGAACCACTGTCCACAATGGGGGCATCATCCCCATTTACCACCACAGGGACATTCTCCACACTGTCCACCACAGGAATGTCCTCCCCACTCTCCACCACAAGGACATCTCCCGACTTTTCACTACAGGATCTTCCTCCTGTGCACCACAGGATGTCCTCCCCAATGTCCACCACAGAGAAATTCTTCCCACTGTCCACCACAGTGACGTCCTCTCAACTGTCCACCACAGGGATGCGCTCTTGTGAAGATGTCATTTCCACAGTCCAACACAGTGGCGTCCTTCCCAATGTTTACCACAGGAACATCATCCTAAGTGTCCGCCACATTGACGTCCTCCCAAATGTCCAACAAAGGGACGTGTTTCTGTGTACCACAGGAATGACCTTACCACTGTCTACCAGAAGGGTGTTCTCCCCACTGTCCACCACAGGGACATCCTTCCCACTGTTCACCACAGGGACGTCCTCTCTGTGCACTACAGGGACATCCTCCTGTGCACCACAGGTACCTCCTCCCCACTGTCCCCCACAGAGATGTCCTCTCCACTGTCCACCATATGTATGTCCTCTTCACTGTCAACTACAGGTAAGTCCTCTCAATTGTCCACAACAGCAATGTCCTTTCCACTCTCTACCACAGTGAGGTCCTTCTCACTGTCCACCACAGTGATATCCTTCTCACAGTCCACAACTTGTACGTCCTACTCACAGTCCACTACAGAGAAGTCTTCCCCAATATCCACCACCAATAAGTCTTCCCCACTTTCAACCACAGGAATGTCCTCCCCTCCTTAAACCACAGAGATGTTTTCCCCAATAACCAAAACAGGGACATCCTTCCCACTGTCCATTAAAGGGAAGTTTCCCTCATTGTCCATCACAGAGATGTCCTATCCACTGTCCACCACAGGAATGTCTTTTCCACTGTAAACCACATAGATGCTTTCCCCACTGTCCACCACAAAGACATCATCCCAGTGTTCACCACAGGGAAGTCCTCCTCACTGTCAACCAAAGAAATGTATGCCCACTCTCTAATACAGTGACGTCCTCCTCATGGTCCACCACAAAGACATCCTCCTGTGTAACACAGAGACATATTCCCCACTGTCCACCTTAGGGGCAACCACCATATTGACCACAACAGGGATGTCCTCCAAACTGTCCACCAAAGATATGTCCACCCCACTGTCCACCACAAGGACATCCTCTCCACTGTCCACCACAGAGACTTCCTCCTGTTCACCACAAGGACATCCTCCCCAATGTTCACCACAGAGAAGTCCTTCCCACTGTCCACCACACAGACAACCTCCACACAGTCCACCACTGGTTAATGTCCCTACAGACCACAACAGGTACATCCTTCCCAGTGTTCACTACAGAGACACCCTCCCTACTGTCCACCATAGGATGTCCTCCCTATTTTCCACTGCAGGGATGTCCTCCTGTGGGTCACAGGGATGTCCTTGACACTGTCTACCACATAGGTGTCCTCCCCACTGTTCACCACAGGGACATCCTCCTGTGCACCAAAGATCCCTACTCCTAATTGTCTACCACAGGGATGTCCTCCCCACTCTCCACTACAGGGATGTCCTCCTCATTGTCCACCACAGAAACATCCTCCTCACTGTCCTTGATGGAGATTTCCTACCCACTGTCCACCACAATGATGTCCTAACCACTGTAAACCACACAGATATTTTCCTCACTTTCCATCACAGGGACATCCTCCCCAATGCCCATGACAGTGACATCTTTTTCAGTGTCCACCACAGAGATGTCCTACCCACAGTCCACCACATGGATGTCTTCCGCACTGTCAACCACAGGGATTTCCTCACCTCATTAAACCACAGGGATGTTTTCACCACTGTCCACCACAGGGAGATCCTTCCCACTGTCCACCACAGGGACATCCTTCTCACTATCCACAACAAGGATGACCTCTTCACGATCCACCACAGAGAAAACCTCCCCACTGTCCACCACAGAGATATACTTCCCACTGTCCACCACAGGGACATGTTCTCCACTGATGATCACAAGGACATCCTCCCCAATGTGCAGCACAGGGACATCTTTCTGTGTATCACAGGACGTCCTCCTCACTGTCCACCACAGAGATTTCCTCCTAAATGTCCAACACAATACATCCTCTTCACTGTTCACCACACGGACGTCCTTATGTGTACCAGAGGAATGTCCTCCAACTGTCCACCAGAGGGATGTCCTCAACATGGTCCACCATAGATACATCCTCCCAACTGTTCACCACAGGGATGTTTTCCCCACTGCAAACCACAGGGATATCCTTCCCACTGTCCACTACCAGGACGTTTTCCCCACTCTCTACCACAGATATGTTCTACCAACTGTCCACATCAGGGATGTCCTTCCTACTGTCCAACACAGGGATGTCTTCCTCACTGTTCATCACAGGGACGTCCTTTTCACTGTACACCACAGGTATGTCCTCCCCACTGTCTACCACAAAGACAAAGTGCTTTTCACTTTCTACCACAGAGATTTCCTCCCCAATGTCCTCCACAGTGATGTCCTTTTCACTGTCCACCACAGGGATTTTCTCTCCATTGTCCATAGCAGGAATGTCCTCCAAATGTCCACCACAGGAACATCCTCTCCAATGTCAACCACAGATGTGTCCTTTCCATTGACCACAACAGGGATGTCCTCTACACAGTCCACCACAAAGAAGTCCTTCCCAATCTCCATAACAGAAACATACTCCCCACTGTCCACCACAAGATTATCCTTTTGTGCACCACAGGGATATCCTCCCCACTGTCCCACACAGGGAAGTTTTATCAACTGTCAACCACAGGGACATCCTCCCAACTGTCCACCACAGGTATGCCCTTTTACTGTCCACAATAGAGACGTCCTCTCCACTGTCCACAACAGGGATGTCCTCCCCAATTTACAACACAGGTATGTCCTTCCAACTGTCCACCAGAGAGACGTTCTTTCCACTGTCTACCACAAGGACATCCTCCCCACTGTCTACCACAGGGTAGTCCTCCATGTAACACAGGGACTTCTTTACCACTGTCCACCACAGGAGGGTCCTCAAACTTGACAACCACAGGAATGTCTTTCATACTGTTTTCCACAGAGATGTCCACCACAGTCCACCACAGGAACATCTTCTCCACTGTCCACCCCAGGGACTTCCTGTGCACCACAGGGATCTCTTCCCAAGTGTCCATGACAGAGATGTTTTCCTCTCTGTCCACCAAAGAAATATCCTCCCATCTGTCCACCAAAGAAATATTTCCCTGTGCACCACAGAAAGTCCTCCCAACTGATGACAAAAGGAACATACTCCCCACTGTCCACAAAAATGGTATTCTTTACACTGTCCACCAGAGGGAAGTCCTCCTCACTGTCCACAACAGAAATATCCTCCCCACTATTCACCACAAGGACCTCTTACCCACTGTCCACCACAGGGATGTCCTCCCCACTGTCCAAAACAGGAATATCCTCCTCACTGACCACCACAGGTAAGTACTCCACACTGTCCACCACAGAGACGTCCTCCTGTGCTTCACAGATACAACCTTCCCACTGTCCACCACAAGTACGTCCATCTCACTGTCCACCACAAAGCTGTCCTTCTGACTGTCCACCATAAAGATGTCCTTCCCACTGTCCACCACAAGTACGTCCATCTCACTGTCCACCACAAAGCTGTCCTTCTGACTGTCCACCATAAAGATGTCCTTCCCACTGTCCACCTCAGAAACATCCTCCTCACTGTCCACCAGAGGGATATCCTTCCCACTGTCCACCATAGGTATGTCCTCCTCACTGTCAACCACAGGTAAGTCCTCCCAATTGTCCACCACAACAATGTCCTTCTTACTCTCCAACCCAGGGAGTCCTCCTCGGTCCACTACAGAAAAGTCCTCCCCACTGTCCACCACAGAGATGTCTTCAGATCATCAGATCATCAGATCATCAGATTCATCCACCATCCGCCATGTGAATAAACCGGTTTTGGAAACCCAAGGACTTCCTCGTGTTTTGGGGCTGTGTCTCCATGAGGAACCTTGAGTAGCCGGGGAGAGGCCTTTAGTTAATCAGCAGCCAGGCCCAGCTTCCAGCTGGAGGAACCCAGAGCTTCCCAGCTGACTACCCACAGCATGGCGGGAGGAACCCTGGGAGCCCCAACTTTATTTTTTCCCTACAGTTGTCACCACAGAGAAGTCCTTTTCATTGTCCAAAACAAACACCTCATCTCCAGTGTCCACCACAGGGATGTCCACCCCACTGACCACCACAAGAATGTCCTCCTCACTGTGCACCAAACATAAGTATTTCGCACTGTCCACCAGTGAGATGTCCCCACTGTCCACCACGGGGACGTCCTTCTTATTGTCTACCACTGGGACATCCTCCTGTGCACCAAAGTTACATCCTCCCCATTGTCCACATCAAGGATATTTTTCCACTGTCCACAACAAGGACATCCTTTCCACTGTCCACCACAGTGAAATACTCCCCACTGTCCACCACAGTGTCATCCTCCCCACTGTCCATCACAGGGATGTCCTCCTCATGGTCCACCAAATAGAAGTCCTCTTCACTGTCCATCTCAACGGCATCCTCCTCACAGTCCACCACAGGGATATCCTCACCACTCTCCAACATAAGTACGTCCTCCTCACTGTTAACCACATGTAAATCCTCCCAAATGTCCACCACAGCAACATCCTCCTTACTCTCCACCCCAGGAATGTCCTCCTCAGTCCACTACGGAGAAGACCTCCCCACTGTCCTCCACAAGGAAGTTTTCCCCACTGTTCACCATAGGAATGTCCTCCCCTCCTTAAACCACAAAAATGTTTTTCCCACTGTCCATAACAGGGACATCCTTCCCACTGTTTTCTACAGAAACGTCCTTCTCATTGTCCACAATAGAAATATCCTACCCACTGTCTACCACAGGGATTTTTTCCCCACTTTAAACCACAGAGATCTTTTACAAACTGTCCACCACAGGGACATTCTTCCCAGTGTCCACTACAGGGACATGATCTTCACTGTTCACCACAGAAACATATTCCCTACTGTCCACAACAGAGACATCCTCCCCACTGTTCACCACAGAGACTTCTTCTTGTGCACCATAGGGACATCCTTCCCAATGTAAACCACAGAGAAATCCTTTCAACTGTTCACCACAGGGACATCTTCCAAACAGTCCATCACAGGGAAGTCCTCCCTACTGACCACCACAGGTATGTCCTTCCCACTGTCCACCACAGAGATGTTCTCCCAACTGTCCACCATAGGGATGTCCTCTTGTCTATGACAGGGACTTCCTTTCCAATGTCTACCACAGGGGCGTTTTTCCCACTGTCCACCAAAGGGATGTCCTCTTGTATATGACAGGGACATCCTTTCCACTGTCCACCACAGTGATGTCCTTCCCACTGTCCACCACAGGGAATTCCTCCCCACTTTGCACCACAGTGAAATCCTCCCAACTGTCTACCCCAAAGACTTTCTCCCCACTGTCCACAAGAGGTATGTCTTCCTCAGTGTTTACCACAGGTAAGTCCTCCCAACTGTCTGCTACAGGAACATCTTCCCCACTGTCCACAACATGGACAACCTTCCCAGTGTCCACCACAGAAACATCCTCCTCACCGTCCACTACACGGAAGTCTTCCTTGCTGTCCACCACATAGATGTCCTCCCCACTGTACACCACAGGGATGTCCTTACCTCCTTAAACCACAAAGATGTTTTCTCCACTGTCCATCACAGGGACATCCTTCTCACTGTACACCACAGGGACATCCTCTTCACTGTCCACCAGAGGGATATCCTCGTCACTGTCCAATATAGAGATCCTACCTGCTGTCCACCACAGGGATGTCCTCCCCAAGGTCCACCACAGGGATGTCCTCCCCAAGGTCCACCACAGGGATGTCCTCCCCAAGGTCCACCACAGGGATGTCCTCCCCAATGTCCACCACAGGGATGTCCTCCCCTCCTTAAACAACAGAGATGGTTTCCCTACTGGCCACCAATGGGACATTTTTTCCACTGTCCACCACAGGGAATACTTCTCACTGTCCACCACAGGGATGGCTTCCCCACTGTCTACAACCAATATGTGCTTGCCACTGTTCACCACAGGACATACTTTCCTCTGTCCACCACAGAGATATCTTGCTAAATGTCCAACACAGGAACGTCCTTTCCACTGTCTACAGCGATGTACTTCCGAATGTCCACAACATGGAAATCTTCCCCACTCTTCACCAGAGGGATATCCTCCTCACTGTCCACCACAGGGATGTCCTCCCCACTTTTCACCATATTGATGTCCTTTTCACTGTCCACCACAGAAACATCCTCCCCACTGTCTACCACAGGGATGTCCTCCTCACTGTCCACCACAGTGAATTCCTCCCCATGGTCCAAAACAGGAAAGTCGTCCCCCCATCCACCTCTGGGAGGTCTTTTGCACTGTCTACCAAAGGGATGTCCTCTCCACCGTCTACCACAAAGACCTGCCCCCGCCACTGTCCACCACTGGAATGTCCTCCCCACTGTCCACCACAAAGAAGTCCTCCCCACTGTCCACCACAGGGAAGTTATTCCTACTGTCCACAAAAGTGATGTCCTCCTCACTGACCTTCACTGGAATGACCTCTCCAGAGTTCACCACAGAGACTTGCTTTCCACTGTCTACAACAGGGATGTCCTCTCCACTGTCCAACACAAAGATGACTTTCTAACTGTCCACCACAGAAACGTACTCCCCAATGTCCACAAAAGAGACATTCTCCCACTCTCCACCACTGGGATGTCTTCCTGTGCACTACATGGACGTCTTCTCCAATGTCCACAACAGAGAAATCCTTTCCACTGTCTATCACAGGGACATCTTCCACACAGTCCACTACAAAGACTTCCTCCCCACTGTTCACCACAGGTATGTCCTTCCCAGTTTTTACCACAGGGACATCCTCCTCATTTTGCACCACAGTGAAATTTTCCTAAATATCCACCACAAAGACATCTTCCCCACTGTTCACCAGAGGTATGTCCTCCTCACTGTTCACCACAAGGAAGTCCTCCCCACTGTCCACGACAGAGAAGTATTCCTCACTGTCCACCACAGGGAATTCCTCCCCACTGTACACCACAGGGATGTCCTCTTCTCCTTAAACCTCAAAGATGTTTTCCCCACTGTCCACCACAGGGACATCCTTCCCACTGTCCACCACAGGGACATCCTCTTCACTGTCCATTACAGAGATATTTTAGCCACTGTCCACCACAGGGATGTCCTTTTCACAGTAAACCACAGAGATGAATTTTCCACTTTCCACCACAGGGACATTTTTCCCACTGCCCACCACAGGGACATCCTCCTCAGTTTCCACCACAGAGATGCCCAGCCCACTGTCCACCAGTTATGTCCTTCCCACTGTCCACCACAGGGATGTCCTCCCCTCTTTAAACCACAGAGATGGTTTCCCCACTAAACACCACAGGGATATTTTTTCCACTGTCCACCACAGGGACATCCTCCTCACTATCCACCACAGGGATGGCCTCCCCATTTTCTACAACCAAGACGTGCTCGCAACTGTTCACCACAGGATGTACTTTCCTCCATCCACCACAGAGTTGTCTTGCTAAATGTTTAACACAGGGACATACTTTCCACTCTCTACAACAGGACATCCTTTCCAATGTCCACCGCAGAGTTGTTCTCCTAAATGTAAACCCCAGGAATGTCATTTCAACCATCCACTACAGGGATGTCCTCCTCACTGTCCTCCACAGGGATGTCCTCTCTACAGTCCACAACAAAGACCTGCTTCCCACTGTCTACCACAGGGATGTATTCCCCACATCCACCACAAGGTAGTCCTATCCACAGTCCACCACAGGGAAATCCTCCCCACTTTCCACATCAGGGATGTTCTCCTTTCTGTCCACCACAAGGACATTATCTCCACTGACCACAACAGGGACATCCTCTTCACTGTCCACCACAAAGAAGTCCTCATCACTGTCCATCAGAGAGATGTCCTTCCCACTGCCCACCACAGGGACTTCCTCCCCACTGTCCACCACAGGGATGTCCTCTCCACTGTGCACCAAAGAGACGTGCTCCACATTGTCCACCACAGGGATAATCTTCACACTGTCCACCACAGTAAAAACCTCCCCACTGACCACCACTGTGACATACTTAAAGCTGTCCATTACAGTGACGTCCTCCTTACTGTTCTCCACAGGGACATCTTCCTGTGTACCACAGGAATGTTTTCCACACTGTCCTCAAGTTTGTCATTCTTACTATCTACCACAGTGAAATCCTTCCCACTGTCAACCACAAGGATGTCTTTCCCACTGTCCACCAAAAAGACATCCTCCCACTTGTCCATCAGAGGAACATCCTTCCCTCTGTCCACCTCACTGATGTCCTTCCCACTGTCCACAACAGGGAAGTCCTCCCCACTGTTCACCACCAGAACATCCTCTTCACTGTCCACCACAGTGATGTTCTTCCCACAGTTCACAAAAGTGACATCCTCCCCACTGTCCACCACAGTGAAATCCTTTACCACTGTCCACCACAAAAGGTCCTCCTCCCAGTGAACTACAGGGACAAACTTTCCACTGTCCAACACAGGGAAGTCCTCCCCACTGTCCACCACAGAGACATCCTCCCCACTGTCCATCACAGAAACTTCCTTTCCACTGTCCTCGACAGGTAAGTCCTCTCCACTGTCCACCACAGGAATGTCCTCACAACTGTCTACCACAGACACATTTTCCCTACTGTCCACCACAGGTATGTTCTTCACACTGTCTACAACATAGAAGTCCTCCTCACTGTCCACCACTGGGATGTCCTTCTCACAGTCCAATACAGAGACATCCTCTCCACTGTCTACCTCAGTGATGTCTTCCTCACTTTCCACCTCCAGGAATTATTCCTCATGCTCCAACACATATACGTCCTCCCCAGTGTCCATGAAAGTGAAATTGTCCCATTGTCCAACACAGAAAGTTCCTCCTGACAGGGACATCTTTCTGTGCACCAGAGGGACATCCTCCACACTGTCCACCACTTGAACATCTTCCTGATGGTCCACCAAAGAGATATCTTCCCCACAGTTTAACACAGAGATGTTCTCCCCACTGTCCTTCACATGGACGTCCTCTCCACTGTCCACCACAGGTACATCCTCCCCATTGTTGACTACAGGGATGCACACCTAACTGTTTACTACAGGGATGTCGCTGTCACCACGAGGAAATCCTCCCCAATGTCCACCACAGGGATGTCCTACTCACTGTCCAACATAAAGACATCCACCCAACTGTCCAACACAGAGATGTCCTCCTGTGCATCACAGGAATGTCCTACCCACGGTCCACAAAAAGAACATCCTACTCACTGTCAACCACAGGGAAGTCCTCCCAACTGTCCACCACAGAGACGTCAAAGCTACTGTCCACCACAGTGATGACCTCTCCACTGTCCACCACAGGGATGTCCTTCTCACTGTCTGCCACAGGGACATCCTCCTGACTGTCCACTACAGAGACGTCAATGCTACTGTCCATCACAGCGATGTCCTCACCACTATCCACCAGAGGGACGTCCTCCACATTGTCAACCACAGGGATGTCCTTTCAAATGTAAACCACAGGTATATCATCTTCACTGTCCACCACAGGGACCTTCTTTTGTGCACCACATAAACATCCTCCCCACAGTTTACCACAAGAAATCTTTCCAAGAGTCCACCACAGTGAAATCCTTTCCACTGTCCACTACAAAGGCATCTTCCACACTGACCACCACAGGGATGTCCTCCTCACTTCCAACCACAGGGAATTTCTCCCCACTGTCCATCACAGAAACCTTCTCCACAGTGTCCACCAAAAAGACGTCCTCCCCACTGTCCACCACAGGGACATTTTCCCAATGTCCATCACAGGGAATTCTTCCCCATTGTCTACCACATGGATGTCCTCCTCACTGACCACCACAGCGATGTTCTTTCCTTTGTCCACCACAGACATGCTCCCCACAGTTCACTATAGGTATGTCCTCTACACCGACCACCACAAGGATTTTCTCCCCATTGTCTACCACAAATATATACTTCTCACTCTCCACCACAGGTAGGTCCTCCCCACTGTCCAACAGAGACGTGCTCTTTCCTGTCGACCATAGTGATGTCCTCCCAACTGTTAACCATAGTGATATCCTCCCATGTCCACCAGAGTGATTTCTTCCTGTGCACCACAGGAAAGTCCTTCCCATGTCAATCACAAGGACATCATCCACACTGTTCACCACAGTTAAATCCTCCCCACTGTCCACCACAAAGTCGTCCTTTCCACTGTCCACCACAGGTATGTCCTCCTCACTGTCAAACACAGGGATGTCCTATCAACTATCCACCACAGGGACATCCTTCCCACTGTCCACCAAAGGGAAGTCCTCCCCACTCTATACCACAGGGAAGTCCTTTTCAAGGTCCACAATAGGAAAATTCTCCTCACTGTCCAATACAGTGATTTCCTCCTCACTGTCCACCACAGTGATGTCCTCCTAACTGTCCACCAGAGGGACATCATCTCCACTGTCCACCACAGAGACGTCCTCCTCACAGTCTACCACAAAGAAATCCCCCTCACTATCCACCACAGGGATATCCTCCTAACTGTCCAACATAGGGATGTCATCCCCAAACTCCACAAATGGGCTATCTTCCCTACTGTTCACAACAAAGACATCCTTCTTACTCTTCACCACAGGGATGTCCTACATACTGTCGACCACAGACTAGTCCTCCCCACTGTCCATCACAGGACAGTCCTCCCCACTGCCCACCACAGAGATAACATCCCCATGGTAATATATATATATATATATATATATATATATATATATATATATATCCTTTCCAGTGTCCACCACAAGACATCCTTCCCACTGTTCACCACAGGGATGTCCTCCTCAATGCTCACCACAGAGATGTCCTACACACTGTCCACCATAGGGATGTCCTCCCCACAGTACACTAAATGAAGTCTTACCAAATGACCACCACAGGGATGTTTTCCCCACTGTCCACGACGGGGACATTCTCCTGTGTACCACAAGGACGTCATTACCACAGCTCACAACAGGGGTGTCCTCCCCACTGTCCACTACAGGGACATCCTTTTCACTATCCACCACAGGGACATCCTTTTCACTATCCACCACAGGGACATCCTTTTCACTATCCACCACAGGGACATCCTCCCCACAGTGCACAATGGGGACGTCCTCCTCACAGTCCACCAGAGAAAAGTCCTCCAAACTGTTTACGTAAAAGACACCCACCTTACTGTCTACCACAGTGCTATCCTCCGCACTGTTTACAACAGGAATGTTCTCAACACAGTCCACCAGAGGGACCTCCTCCTCACTGTCCAAAAGAACACATCCTCCCCACTGTACACAACAGAGAAGTTCTCCCCACTGTCCACCACAGGTACGTTGTCCTCACTGTCCAACAAAGAGATGTCCTCCCCACTGTCCACCACAGAAATGTCCTTTCCACTGTCCAACATAGGCACAGCCTACCCACAGTTCAACACAGAGACATCCTCCATTATACCACTTGGACGTCTTCTACACTTTCTATCACAGAGAAGTCCTCTCCACTGTCCACAACATGAACATCCTCCACACTGTTCATGACAGTAACGTCCTCAACATTTTCCACCACAGAGAGGTCCTCTTATCAACCAAAGGGATTTAATTCCCACTGTCAACCACAGGGAAATCCTACAAATTGTCCAAAACAGAAACATCCTCTATACTGTCCACCACAGGGACATACTTCCCTCTGTCTGCCACAGGGATGTCCTCCTGACTGTCCCCCACAGGTATGTTTTTCCCACTGTCCACCACATAGACATCTTCCCCACTTTCCACCACAGGGACATCCTCCCCACTGTCCACCACAGGGTGGTCCTCCTGTGTACCACAGAAACGTCCTTACCACTGTCCACCACAGGGGTGCCCTCACCACTGTCCACCATAGGGTCTTTCTCTTTACAGTCCACCACATGGATGTCTTCGCTACTGTGAACCACAAGGACATCCTCCTGTGCACCACAGTATATCATCGCACTATCTACCACAGAGATATCCTCTGCACTGTCCACCACAGGGACATTCTTCCAACTGTCCACCACAAGGAGGCCCTCCTGAGCACCACTTGAACATACTGACCACTGTCCATCAAACGTATGTTCTCACCAGTGTCCAAAACAAAACGTCTTCCACACTGTCCACCACAGGGACGTCCTGCTCACTGTCCACCACAAGGATGTTTTACTGTGCCTAACAGCAATGTCCTCCCCACTGTCTGTCTCAGATGTCCTTTTCACTGTTCACAGCAGGGAGGTCTTCCCCACTGTCCAGCACAGGTACATCCTTCTCAAGGTCCACCACAGAAACATCAGCCTCATGGACCAATAGAGAAACGCCCTCTCCACTGTCCATCACAGGGACTTCCTCCACACTGTTCACCTCAGAGATATCCTAACACTGTTCACCATAGAAACTTCCTCTCCACAGTCCACCACAAGGACGTCCTCCCCACTGTCCACCACTGTGAATTTCTACCCATTGTCCACCACAGAGACCTCCTCCCCACTTTTCACAACAGGGACAACCTTCTCACTGTCCAACAAAGATATGTTCTCCCCACTGTGCACCATAGGGACGTCCTCCATGCTGTGCAAATAAGAAGCATCCTCCCCACTGTCCACCATAGGGATGTCCTCACCAGTGTCCACCACAGAGATGTCCTTTCCTCTGTTCACGACAGGGACAACTTCTTCACTTTCCACCAAAGGAATGTCCTACCAACTGTCTACCACAGGGATATTCTCCTCACTGTTCATCAAAGGGACATTCTTCTGAGTATCACAGAGATGTCCACCACACTGTCAACCACAGAAACGTCCTCCCCACAGTCCACCAAAGAGATATCTTCCCCACTGTCCACCATGGAAACGTCCTTCCCACTGTCCACCACAGGGACATCCTCTACACAGCACACCACAAAGACCACCTTCTCACTGTCCACCACAGTGAATTTCTCCCCACTTTCCACCATAGGGACATACTCCCCACTGTCCACCTCAAAGATATCCTCCCCACTGTCCACCCAACCTATATCTTTCTCACTGTCAACCACAAGGACATCCTCCCCACTGTCCACCACAGGACATCCCCCATGTTTTCCACAACAGGGACGTCCCTACCATGGTCCACAAGAACCCCCTTTCTACTGTCCACCACAGAGATGTCTTCCCCACTGTCCAGCACAAGGATGACCTTCTCACTGACCACCACAGGTACGTCTTTCTTACTTTCCTCCATAAAGATGTCCTCTGCACTGTCCAGCACAGGGACGTCCTCCTTATTGTCTACCACAGAGACATCCTCCTGTGCATCACAGGAACATCCTCCCACCAGTCCACAACCAGGACATCCTCCTCACTGTCCACTTCACTGAAATCCTCTCCAATGTCTACCACAGGGAAATCTTCCTGTGCACCACAAGAAAGTCCTAGCGATTGTCCACCTCAGAGATGTTATTTCCACTGTCCACCACAGGGACGTCGTCCCCACTGTCCACCACAGGGATGTCCTCCTCAATGTAAACCACAGGCCCAATCTTCTCAATGTCCACCAGAGGGACATTCTCCCCACTGTCCACCACAGGGATTTTCTCCCCACTGTCCACCTTAGGGATGTCCTCCACTCTGGCCACCACAGGTACATCCTCCCTAGTGTCCACCACAGGTCCATCCTCCTCTCAGTCCACCACAGAGATGTCCTCACCACTGTCTACCACGAGAAGGTCCTTTCCACTGTTCACCAAAGGTATATCATTCTCAGTGTCTACCACAGAGACATCCTTTCCACTGTCTACCACAGAGATGTTCTCCACACTGTCCACCACAGGGATGTTTTTCTTATTTTTCACCAAAAGGACGTCCTCCTGTGCACTCCAGGAATGTCCTCTCCACTGTCTAACACAAGGATGTTCTCCCCACTGTCAACACCACTGCAATCCTATCCACTGTCCACCACAGAGACGTTTTCCACACAGTGAACCACAGCAAAGTCCTGCTCACTGTCCTCAACATGGAAGTCCTCCCCACTGTACACTAAGGGACGTCCTTCTTACTGTCCACTCAGGGATGTCTACCACATTGAAGTCCTCCCAACTGTCCACCACAGGGATTTCCTCCCCACTTTCCACCAGAACAATGTCCACCCACCAAGGAACATTCTCCTCACTGTCCACTAGAGGGAAGTCCTTCACACTGTTTATCTAAGGGACACACACCTCAGTGACCACCACAGGGAAATTCTCACCACTGTTTACTAAAGGGACATCCTCCCCACAGTCCACCACAGGGACATCCTCCCCACTGTCCTGAACAGGAATGTCCTTCTCACTGTCCACCACAGGGACATCCTCCCCACTGTCCTGAACAGGTATGTCCTTCTCACTGTCCACCACAGAGATGTTTTCCACACAGTCCACCACAGGGACGTCCTCCAGTGCACCACAAAGACTTCAACCCAACCCCCTATATCCATCACAGGGACATCCTCTTCACTGTCAAAAACAGGGCCATTCTCCCCAATGTCCACCACATGAATATGCTCCCCACTGTCCACCACAGGGTTGTGCTTCCTACTCTCCACCACAGGGATGTCCTCCCCACTGTCTACCACAGAAATGTCCTCCTCAATGTCTACATCAGAAAAGTCCTACCCACTCTCCACCACAGGGATGTCTTCCTCATTGACCACCACAGGGACATATTCCTATGTACCGCAGGGACTTCCTAAACACTTTCCTCCACAGGGGTGTCCTGAAAACTGACCACCAAAGGGACATCCTCCACACTGTCCACCACAAGGATCTACTCCCCATTGACCAATCACAGGGAAGTCTCTCTCATTGTCCACATTAGGGATGTCCTCCCCTCTTTCCACCACAGGGTTTCCTCTCCACTGTCCACCACACAAACATACTCCCCACTGTCCACCACAAAGACATCTCCCTCTTTCCACAACAAAACTTCCTACAGTTCACCAAATGGATGTCATTCTCACTATCCAGCAGAGAGATGTCCTCCCCACACTCCACCACAGCGAAGTTTTTCCATTCTGTACAACAGGTACATCCTTCCCACAGTCCACCACAGGGAAGTAATTTCCACTGTCTAACACAGAGATATTCTCCACACTGTCCAACACAGGGATGTCCTCCTTATCATCCACCACAAGGATGTCCTTCTGTGCAACACAGGAAAGTCCTCCCCACTGTCCACCCCTTTGAAATCCTCCCCACTATCCACCACAGGTTTTTCCTCCTCACTGTCCACCAGAAGGAAGTCCTTTCCACGGTCCACCACAGGGACATCCTCCTCACTGTCCACAAGAGGTAAGTCTTTCACACTGTATACCTAAGGGACACCCAGCTCACTGTTCACCACAGGGACATCCTCACTAACATTTACCAAAGAGATGTCCTCCCCACTGTCCACGACAGGGACCTCATTCCCACTGTCCACCATGGAGATGTCCTCCCCACTTTCTGCCACAGTGATGTCCTCCTCACTGTCCTCAACTGGGAAGTCCTTCCCCATGTCCTACTAAGTGATGTCCTCCCCACTGTCCACCACACGGACATTCTACTCAATGTCCACAAGAGGGAAGTCCTCCACATTGTCCACCTCAGTGATGTCCTCCTTACAGTCCACCACAGGGATGTGCTCCCCAGTGTCAATCACGGGGATGTCCTTCCCACTGTCCACCAAAGAAACATCCTCCGCACTATACACCAGAGGTACATACTCCTCACTGTCTACCACAGGGATGTCTTCCCAACAATCCAACACAGGGACATCCTCCTCCGCACCACAAGGTCGTCCTTCTCACTGTACACCACAAGGTCGTCCTTCTCACTGTACACCACAAGGTCGTCCTTCTCACTTTACACCACAGGGACATCTTTTTCACAGTCCATCACAGGAAAGTCTTCCCCACTGTCCACTACAGGGACATTCTCCCCACTTTCCCCCACAGGGACGTTCTCCTGTTTACCACAGTGATGTCCACATCACTGTCCACCACAGAAATGTCCTCCTTACTGTCCACCTTAGGGACATCCTGCCCACCGTCTAAAACAGGTATGTCCACCTCACTGTCCATCACAGAGATGGCCTCCCAACTGTCCACCAGAAGGACATCCTCCTATGCACAACAAGGATGTCCTCCCCACTGTCCACCACAGAGATGTCCTCCCCATTGTCCACAACAGGGACTTCCTTTCCAATGTCCACCACAGGGACAGCCTCATCACTGTCCTCCACAGGGACATCCTCCTATGTACCATTGGGACGTGCTCTTTACTGTCCACCACAGGGAAGTCCTCTCCACTGTTCACCAAAGGGACATCCTCCTGACTGTCCACCACAGGAATGTCCTTTCCACTGTCCAACACAGTGTTGTCCTCCTGGGCACCACAGGGATGTCCTCCCCACTGTCCACCACAAGGACTTCCTCCCCACTGTCCACCACAGGGACATCCTTTTCACTGTCCACCACAGGGATGTTCTCCCCACTGTCCACCACAGGTACATTCTTTGAACTGTCCACCAGATTGACAGGCACCCCACTGTCCATCACAGAGGTATTTTCCCTATTGTCCAATACAGGGACATCCTTTTTTTCTACCACAGGTATGTCCTTACCACTCCTCACCACAGGGACATTCTATCGACTGTCCACCACAGAAATGCCCTCCCCACTGTCCACCACAGTGTGATCTTTTTATACACCACAGGGACCTCCTCCCAACTGTCCATCAAAGGAACATTCTCCCCACTGTCCCCAACATAGACATCCTCCCCTCAGTCCACAACAGGGACATCCTATAAAACATCCACCACAAGAATGAATTCCTCACTGTCCACAACAGTGAAGTCCATCCCAAAGACCACCACAAGGACATCCTCCCGACTGTCCTCCACAGGCATGTCCTCCTCACTCTCCTCAACAGAGAAGTCCTCACCACTGTCCACTCAGAAAAGTCTTTTTACTTTCCACCACAGGCTTCTTCTCCCCAGTATCTATGACAGGGTATCCTCTCCACTGTCCACCACAAGTTTGTCATATCCACTGTCCACCACAAAGGCATCCTTGCCACTGTCCACCACAAAAATGTCCTTCTGTATACCACAGAGATGACCTCCCCACTTTCCACCACAGAGATGTTCTCCCCACTGTTTAACCCAGAAAAATCTTCCCCACTGTCCACCACAGAAACATCCTTCCAATTGTCCTCCACAGAAATGTCCTTTCCACTGTCCAAAATCAAAAGAACACCTATTAACTCAAAATGCACAAGTAATGTGCATTTAGTGTTTTTAGCTTTCTAATAGTTGTCTTTCACTCAGGTAGTAAACATGGTTTTCTCTTTGGGTATTTATACACACGGGAACAGCCTTACATTGTATCATGCGTTTTAGCTGCAATATAGGTACTTGTTTGTACATGGTATACAAAAAAAAAAAAATGAACAATTCTTCGCCGGCTACTACAGTGTTTATACCAAAATCAAAAGAACACATCTTAACTCAAACTGCACAAATAACGTGCATTTAGTGTTTTCTGCTCTCTGATAGTTTTCTTTAACTCACGTAGTACACAAGCTCATCTCATTGGGATTTTTATACAGGTACATCCTCTTCACTTTTCAACCCAAAACGTCTTTCAAACTGTCCACCACTAAGATGTCCTGGCCACTGTCCACCACAAAGATTTCCCTCCTGTGTACCACAGAGAAGCCCTTTCCACTGTCCAACACTCAGGTGTCCTTACCATTAACAATGATAGTGAAATCCTACCCACTGTACACCACAAGGATGTCCTCCCCACTGTCTACTACAGGTACATCCTTTCCACTGTCCATCACAGGGACGTACTCACCACTGTCCACCAAGGGGGAAGTTCTTCCCACTTTAAACCTCTGGAATGTCCTCCCCACTATCCAAGACAGAAAATTTTTTCCCACTGTTCATCACAGGAACGTCCTCCCTACTGTCCACAAGAGTGTCAATCTCATGTGCACTACAGGGACATCCTCCCCACTGTCTAACACAGGGACATCCCCCCTACTGTCCACCACAGGGATGTCCTTCTCACTCAGAAATGTCCTCCCCACTGTCGACAACAGAAACATCCTCCTCAATGTTCAACACAGTCAATTTCTCCCCACTGTCCACCATAAAAACCTCCTCTTCACTATCCAACACAGGGACATACTTTCCACTGTCTACTATAGAAATATTTTCCCCAATGTACACCAAAGGTCAATCCTCCAAACTGTTTACCTAAGGGAAACCCACCTCATTGTCCATCACAGGAATATCCTCCACACTGTTTACCACGGGGATATTCTCCCAAGGGTCCACCATAGGGACCACCTCCCCACTGTCCACCAAGGGAGTGCCCTCCCCACAGTCCACCACAGATATGTCCTCCTCACTGTATACAAGAGAAAAGTTCTCCCACTGTCCACAACAGAGACATCCTCCCAACAGTCTACCATAGAAAAGTCCTTCTCACTGTCCACAACTTTTCCACTGTCCACCTCTAGGATGTCCTCCTTACTGTCCATCACAGGGACTTCCTCCCCAGTGTCCACAAGAGGGACATCCTCTACAGTGTCCACCACAGAGATGTTTTTCCCACTGTCCACAAGTACGTCTTCCCCAATGTGCACCACAGGTACGTCTTTCTCACTGTATAAGGAAGTCCTTCCCACTATCCACCACAGGAATGTTTTCCTGTGCACCACAAGGACGTCCACCCAACTGTCCATGACAGAGATGTCCTTCCCACTGTCTACCACAGGGATGTACTTCCCACTGTCCACAGGAACGTCCTTCCCACTCTCCACCACATTGCTGTCCTCCCCACTTTCCATAACTGGGACATTCTCTCCACTGTCCACCACAGGTACATCCTCACCACTTGTTACCACAGAGATGTCCACTCTGTTGGACATCCTCCCACTGCCCAACACAGGGACATCCTCCCACTGTCCAACACAGGGACATCCTCACAACTTTCTACTACAGGGAAGTTCGCCTCACTGTCCACCACAAAGAATTCCTCCACACTGTCCACTGCAGAGACCTCCTTTTTGTCCACAACAGAAACATCCTCCTGTGCACCACAGGAAAGTTTGCCCCACCGTCCACCACAAGAACCTCGTCCACACTGTTCAACACAGGGACATCCTCACAACTGTCTACAACAGGGATGTCCTCCTCACTGTCTACCACAGGGACATCCTCTTTATTGTCCACCACAGGGACATCCTCATGTGCACCACAAGAACATTCTCTCCAGAGTCCAACACAAAAACGTCCTCACCACTGTCCACCACAAAGAAGTCCTTCACATTGTCCACCACAGAAACATCCTCCACCACAGGGACATCCTCCTGTGCGCCACAGGAACATTCTTCCCACAGTCCACCACAAAAATGTCCTCCCCACTGTCCACCACAAAGAAGTCCTCCACACTGTCCACCAAAGTGACATCCTTCTAATTGTCTAATACATGAATGTCCTCCTGTGCACCACAGGGACATTCTCCCCACAGTCCACCACAAAACATCCTCCCCACTGTCCACCACAGCACATCCTTCCAACTGTCAACCACAAAGATGTCCTCTCCACCGTCCACAAAATGTATGTTTCTCCCATCATCCATGACAGTGACAGCCAACCCACTGTCCATCAAAGGGATGTTTTCCTCAGTTTCCACCACAGGGACATCCTCCTGTGTACAACAGGGATGTCCTTACCACTGTCTACTACAGGGGCATTATCCCCACTGTCCACCACAGAGACATCCTCTCCACTTTGCACCAGAGGAACATCCTTTTGCACAACAGAAACATCCTCACCACTGTCCACCATTTAGATGTCCTCCTCAGTGTCCACCACAGGCATGTCTTTTCCAATTTCCACCACAGTTATGTCCTTATATGTACCACAGGAACATTCTCCCCACTGTCCAAAAAATCATCCTCCCCAGTGTCCACCAGAGTGAAATCCTACCCATTGTACACCACAATGTCATCCTCCACACTGTCCACTATAGGGGCATACTTTAGACTGTCCACCACGGGGATGAACTCCCTACTTTCCACCAAAGGGAAGTCCTTCCCACTGTAAACCTCAGGGATGTCCTCCTCACTGTCCACAACAAAGATGTCCTACCCACTGTCTACCAGAGGGATGTCCTCCCCACTATCTGCCACAGAGACTTCATCTCCACTGTCCATCACAGGGACATATTCCTCATGGTCCACCAAAGTCATGGCCTCCTCACTGTCTACCACAGAGATGTGCAACCCACAGTCCACAAAATAGTCCTCCCTACTGTCCACCACAGGGATGTTCTCCCCACTGTCCACCACAGAAATGTCCTCCTCACTTTCCACAACAGGGAATTCCTCTCCATTGTCCACCACAGGGATATCATCCCCACTGTCAACCATAAGGACATCCTTCTATGAACCACAGGGACTACCTCTCCACTGTCCTCAACAGGGGCATACTAAACACTAACCACCACAGGGACATCTTCCACATTTTACACCACAGGGATGTTCTCCCCACTGTCCACCACAGAAACATCCTTCTGTGCACCACAGGAACGTCCTCCACACTGTCCACCACAAGAACATCCTCTTCACTGTCCACCTCAGTGAAATCCTGCCAACAATCCACCACACAGACATCCTCTGCACTCTCCACCACACATCCACCACAGAGACATCCTCCCCACCCTCCACCACTGTCCAGCAGAGGGAAGCCTTCTACACTATCAACCACAGGGACATCTGCCTCACTGTCCACAAGAAGGAAGTCCTCCACACTGTTTACCTAAGGTACACCCCTCACTGTCCACCAAAGGGATATCCTCCCCACTGTTTACCACAGGAATGTCCTCCCCACTGTCCTCCACAGATGTCCTTTCCAGTGTCCACAACAGGGACATCCTCCACAATGTTTACCATAGTTATGTCCTCCCCACTGTCCACCAAAGAAACATCCTCTCCACTGTCTACCACAAAAACATACTTCCTACTTATCAGCACAGGGACGTTCACTACACTGTCCACCACAGTGTCATCCTCATGTGCACCACAGGGACGTCCTCCCCACTGTCTGCCACAAGAACATCCTCTCTCATGTCTACCACAGGTCTGTACTCCTCACTGTGCACCACAGAGATGTCCTTTCCACTGTCCACCACAGAAACGTTCTCTTCACTGTCCACCACAAGGACATCCTCTTCACTATACAACACGGACATTCTTCCCACTGTCCACTATAGAAACGTCCTCTTCATTGTCCACCAAAGGTTAATCGTCCACACTTTTTACCTAAAGGACACCCACCTCACTGTCCACTATAGAAATATCTTCCCCATTGTTAACCCCAGCAACATCCTTCCCAGAGTCCACCATAGGTACCTTTTTCCCACTGTCCACCACAGGTGTGCCCTCTCCACACTCCACCACAGGTATATCCTCTTCATGGTATACAAGAGGGAAGTCCTCCCCACTGTCTACCACAGGGATGTCTTACCCACAGTCTACCAAAGGGACGTGCTTCTCACTCTCCATAAAAGCAAAGTCCTCCTTACTGTCCACCACAAGGACTTCCTCCCCAGTGTCCACCAGAGGGACATCCTCTACAGTGTCCACCACAAGGATTTCCTCCACACTGTCCAGCAGAGGGAAGTCCTCTCCACTATCAACCATAGGGACGTCCACATCAGTGTCCACCAGAGGGAAGTCCTCCACAGTGTTTACCTAATGTACACCACCTCACTTTCCCCCACAGGAATATCCTCCCCACTGTTTACCACGCAACTGTCCACCAAAGGGACATCCTTACCACTGTCCTAAGCAGTTATGTTCTCCTGTGCTCTACAGAAACATCCTCTCCACTGTCCACCACAGAAATGTACTTCCCACTGTCCACCACAGGGACATCCTCCCAAGTGTCCACCTCAAGGACATCATTTCTACTGTCCACCACAGGGACATACTTATCACTGTGCACCACAGAGATATCCTCCCATCTGTCCACCACAGGAATGTCCTCCCCACTGTTTACGACAAGAACATCCTCCCAAATGTCCACTACAAATATATTCTCTTCATAGTCCACCACAATAAATTCCTCACCACTGTCCACCACAAAGACCTCCTCTTCACTATCCAACACAGGGACATTTTTCCCACTGTCCAATATACAAACATTCTCCTCATTGTCCACCAGATGTTAATCATCCACACTGTATACCTAAGGGACACCCACATCACTGCCCACCAAAGAAATATCTTCCCCACTGTTTACCACAGGGACATCCTCCCCAAAGTCCACCAAAGGGACCTCCTCCTCACTGTCCAACACAGGAGTATGTTCCCCAGAGTCTGCCACGGTTATGTCCTCCTCAGTGTATACAAATAGCTAAGTCCTTACCTCTGTCCACCACAGAAATGTCCTCCCCACACTCTACCACAGTTACGTCCTTCTCACTGTTTACCACAGAGATGGCCTGCCTACTGTCCTCCACAGGGATATTTTCCTGTTCACCACAAGAACATCATTCCTACTGTCCATCACAGAGATGTCCTTTCCACTGACTACCACAGTGATGTCCTCCTCAGTGTCCACCACAGGGACATCCTTCTCACTGTCCACTGTAAGACTGTCCACCTCACTGTCCACCACAGGGACATTTTTCCTACTGTTCACCACAGGGACATCCTTCCCACTGTCCACCACAGGGACGTCCTTCCCACTTTCCACAACAAGAACATTCTCCCCACTGTCCACAACATGGACATCCTCCTGTGTACCACAAAGACGTTCACACCACTGTCCACCAAAGGAAACTCTTCCCTACTTTCCACATTAGAGACTTCCTCCCCACTGTCCTCCACAGGTGCTTCCTCCCCACTTTCCACCACAGATTTTCTCACCACTGTTCACTAAAGTGATGTCCTTTCCACTCTCCACCACAGGGACATTCTTCCCACTGTCCAACACAGGGACATCCTCCCCACTGTCCACCACAGGGATATCCTCCCCACAGTTTAATAACATGGATATCCTCCCCACTGTCTACCACAGTGATGTCCTCCTTAGGGTCCACCACAGTTATGTCCTCTTCAGTGTCCACCAGAGGTACATCCTCCCCACTGTCTACCACAGGTATGTCCTTCACACTGTCCACCAAAGAGATGTCTTCCACACTGTCTGTCACAGAGACATTTTAGAAACTGTCCACCACAGGGACTAACTCCTGTGTACAACAGGGATGTCCTCTCCAGTGTACACCACAGGGGTGTTCTTTCCACTGACCAACACAAGGAAATCCTCCACACTGTCCATGACAGAGATTTCCTCAACCCTCAACAGTGTTATCCTCCTGTGCACCACAGGGACCTCCTCCCCACTGCCCACAAAGAGATGTGTTCCCCACTGTCCAAAACAGGAGATCCTTCCAACTGTCAACCACAGAGATGTCCTTCTCACTGTCCAGCAAATGTATTTTCTTCCCATCTTACACAACAGTGATGGACACCCCACTGTCCATCAAAAAGATGTTTTGCCCAGTGTCCACCTTAGTAACATCTTCTAGTGTACAACGAACCTCCTTACCACTGTCCACTACAGGGACTTTATCCCCACTGTCCACCACAGGGATTTTCTCTCCACTGTGGACCAGAAGAACATTCTCCTGTGTACAACAGAAACGTCCTCACCACTGTCCACCAAAGAGATGTCCTCCACACTGTCCACCACAGGGACGTCTTTCCTACTGCCCACCACAGGAATGTCCTCCAGTGCTCCACAGGAATGTTCTCCCCACTGTCAAAAATGTCATCCTCCCCAGTGTCCAGTACTGTGAAATCCTCCCCATGGTCCACCACAAATATGTCCTCCCCACTGTCCACTATAGAGACATCCTTAGAACTGTCCACCACAGGGACATACTTCCCATTGTCCACCAAAGAGAACTCCTTCCCACTGTAAACCTCAGGGATTTCCCCCCACTAACCACCACAGGGACATTTTTCCCACTAACCACAACAAAGATGTCCTGCCCACTGTCCACCACTGAGAATTCTTGCCCAATGTCCACCATAGGGATGTATTCCTCATGGTCCACCAAAGGCATGGCCTCCCTACTGTCTACCACAGAGATGTGCACCCCACATTCCACAAAATGTCCTTCCCACTGTCCACCACAGGAAGGTTCTCCTCACTGTCGACCACAAAAATGTCCTCCTCACATTCCGCAACAGGGAAGTCCTCCCCACTGTACACCACAGGGATATCATCCCCACTGTCCACCACAAGGACATCCTCCAATGTACCACAGGGACTACCTCACCACTATCCTCAACAGGGGCATCCTAAACACTGACCACCACAGGGACATCTTCCACACTTTACACCACAGGGACCTTCTCTCCACTGTCCACTACAGGGATGTCCTCTTGTGCACCACAGGAACGTCCTCCTCACTGCCCACCACAAGGATATCTTCTTCACTGTCCACACCACAGAAAATCTCCCAACAATCCACCACAGTTACATCCACCCCACTGTCCACCACAGGGATTTTCTCCTCACTGTCCACCAGAGGGAAGTAATCTTCACTATCCACCACAGGGATGCTCACCTCACTGTCCACCAGAGGAAGTCCTCCACACTGTTTACCCCCTCACAGTCCACCACAGAGATATACTCCCCAATGTTTACTACGGGGACATCCTCACTACTGTCCTAAACAGGAATGTCCTCCTGTGCTCTACAGCAATGTCCTCCTTACTGTCCCTAACAGATGTCCTTTCCATTTTCCACAACAGGTATGTCCTCTCCACTGTCCATCACACTTATGTACTCCCCCACTGTCCACCAAAGAAACATCTTTTCCACTGTCAATCACAGTGGTGTCCTCCTCATTGACCACCACCGAAACATCCTCTCCAATGTCCACCACTGAAATGTACTTCCCACTGTCCTACACAGGGACGTCCTGCCCACTGTCCACCACAGTGTCATCCTCATTTGCACTACAGGGACATCCTCCCCACTGTCCATCACAAGAACATCCTCCCTACTGTCCACAACAGGTATGTACTCCTAACTGTGCACCACAGAGATGTCCTCCCCACTGTCCACCATAAGAACATCCTTCCAAATGCCGACCACAAATACATCCTCCTCACTCTCCACCACAGTGAATTCTTCCCCACTGTCCACCCCAGAAATGTCCTCCCCACTGTCCACCACAAATACATCCTCCTCATTCACCACTACAGTGAATTCCTCCCCACTGTCAACCACCAGGGCCTCCTCTTTACTACCTAACACAGTTACATCCTTCCTCCTGTCTACTACAGAAATGTCCTGCCCATTGTCCACCAAAGATTAATCCTCCACACTGTTTAACTAAGAGACACCCGCCTAACTGTCCACCACAGGAATATTGTCTCCAAAGTTTAAAACAGGAACATCATCCCCAGAGTCCACCATAGGGATATCCTACCCACTGTCAACCAGAGGAGTGTCCTCCCCACAGTCGACAACAGTTATATCCTCCTCTCTGTATACAACAGGGATGTCCTCCCCACTGTTCACAACAGAAATGTCCTCCCAACAGTCTACCACAGGGATGTCCTTCTCACTGTACACAACAAGGAAGTCTTCCTCACTGTCCACCTCTTAGATGTCCCCCTTACTGTCTACCACAGGGACTTCCTCCCCAGTGTCCACCAGAGGGAAATTCTCTCCAGTGTCCACCACAGAGATGTTCTTCCAACTGTCCACCACAATTACGTCCTCTCCAATGTCCACCACAGGTATGTCCTCCTCTCTGTCGACCTCAGGGATGGCCTCCTCACTGTCCACCACAGGGATGTTTTCCTGTGCACCACAAGGACGTCCTCCCCACTATCCATCATAGAGATGTCCTTTCCACACTCTACCACATGGACGTCCTCCTCACTGTCCACCACAGGCCCATCCACCTCACTGTCCACCACAAGGACATCCTTCCCACTGTCAACCACAGGGATATCCTTCCAACTGTCCACCATAGAAACCTCCTTCCCACTGTCACCACAGGAAAGTTCTCCCCATTGTCCACATTAGAGACTTCCACCCCACTGTCCACCACAGGTACATCCCCACAAATTTCTACCAGAGAGATGTCCTCACCACTGTCCACTAAGGGACGTTTTTTCACAGTGCACCACAGGGACATCCTCACTACTGTCCATCACAGGACATCCTCCCCACTGTCCACCACTAGGACATCCTTACCACTGTCCACCATAAGGACATCCTTCACACTGTCTGCCAAAGAAATGTCCTCCTCACTGTCCTCCAAAGGAAAGTCCTCCCCACTATCCACATTAGAGACTTCCTTCCTATTGTCCATCACAGGTACATCCTCCCCAATTTCCACCACAGTGATCTCCTCACCAATGTCCACTACAGGGACATACTTTCCACAATCCACCACAGGGACATTCTACCTACTGTCCACCACAGGGACAGCCTCCCCACTGTCCACCACAGGGATGTCCTTCCCACTATCGACCATAGGGACATCCTAACACTGTCCAAAACAGGGACATTCTCCACTCTGTCCACCACAGGGAAATCGTCCTCTATACCAAAGGGATGTTCACCCCACTGTCCAACACAGAATTTTCCTCCCCACTTTTCAACACATGGAAGTCCTCTTCTCTGTCCACCTTAGGTACATCCTCCACACTGTCCACAACAGCAATGTCCTCCCTACTGTCCATCACAGGTATGTTCTTCTCACTATCCACCACAGAGATGTCCTCACTAATTTCCACCACAGGGACTTCCTTTCCACTGTCCACCCCAGGGTCATCCTTCCCATTGTCCACCAGAGGGACATTCTCCCCAATATCCTCCACAGGGACATCCTTCCCACTGTCCACCATAGAAAAATCCTTCCCACTGTCCACCACAGGGATTTCCATTGACCACCACAGGATGTTCTCCACACTGTTTACCACAAAGATGTCCTTCCAACTGTCCACCAGAGGGACTTCCTCCTGTGCACCACAGGTATGTCCACACCACTGTCCACCAGAGAGAAATCCTCCCCACTGTCCACCACAGGGACATCTTCCAGATTGTCTACCACAGGTATGTCAAAAACAGAGATGTCCTCCACACAGTCTACCAAGAGATGTCCTCCAAAATATCCACCACTGAGACTAACTACTGTGTACAACAGGGACATCCTCCCCAATGTCCACCAGACAGGTGTCCTTCCCACTGACCACCACAAGGAGTCCTCCACATGTCAAGAGAGAGATGTCATTCCCACTGTTCATCACAGTGACATCCTCTGGACTGTCCACCACAGGAATGTCCTCTCCACTGTCCCCAAATTGTTGTTCTCCTGTGCACCACAGGGACGTCTTCTCCACTGTCCACAATAGGGACATCCTCCCCACAGTCCACCACAAAGACAGCCTTCCCACTGTCAACCACAGAAATGTCCTTCACTGTCCATCATAGGTACGTTCTTCCCACTGTCCATGACAGTTACGGCCACCCCACTGTCCATTAAAGGGATGTTTTCCCCAGTGTTCACCACATGGATGTTCTGTGTACCTCAGGGATGTCCATACCACTGTCCAGCACAGGGGTGTCCTACCCACTGTCCACCAAAGGGACGTTCCCAACTGTCCACCACAGGGACTTCCTTCCCAATGTGTGCCACAGGAACCTCCTCCTGTGAACAACAGAAACATCCTCACCACTGTCCACAACAGAGATGTCCTCTGCCCTGTCCACCACAGGCACATCTTTCCCACTGTCCACCACAGGGATGTCCTCTAGTGCACCACATGAACATTTTCCCCATTGTGCAAATGTCATCCTCCCCAGTGTCCAGCACAGAGAATGCTTCCCCACTGTACACCAGAGGGATGTATTCCTCATGGTCCACCACAGGCATGGCCTCCCCACTCTCTACCAAAGAGATGTGCTCCCCACTGTCCACCAGAGAATGTCTTCCTCACTGTTCAAAACAGAGGAGTCTATTCCACTGACCACCACAGGGACATCATGCACTCTATTCACAACAGGGATCACCTTTTGTGCACCACACGGTTGTCCTTCACTTTGTTCACAAAGAGACGTCCTCCCCAATGTCCACCACAGTGAAATTCTGTCTACTGTCCACCACATGAAGATCCTCCCTAGTACAGCACAGGGACCTCCTCCCCAATCTCCTCTACAGTGATGTTTTCACCACTCTCCACCAAAGGGATGTCCTCCACACTGTCTACCACAGGGATGTTCTCCTCAATCTCTGCAACATGGCAGTCCTCCCCACAGTCCACCAGAGGGATGTCTTCCACACTGTCCACCAAAGGGAATGTCATTTTTACTGTCCACCAGAAGGATGTCCTTCCCAATGTCCACCAAAGAGACATCCTCCACACTGTGCACCACAGGTAAATTCTCCTCAATGTCCACCCCAGGAACATCCTCTCCCATGTACACCAAAAGGAAGTCCTCCCAACTGTCCACAACAGAGGTGTTCTCCCTACTGTCCATCATAGGAATATCCTCCCCACTGTGCAGTACAGGGATGTACTCCCATCAACCACAGGGATGTCGTCTCCACTGTCCACAACAGGAACATCCTCCCCACGGTCCACCAGAAAGAAATTTTTCCACTGTCCAACACTGGAATGTCCTCCTCATTGTCCACTACAGGGAAGCCCTCCCCACTGTCCACCACAGGGAAGTCCTCCCAATTGTCTACCACAGGAATGTCCTGTGCACTGTAAAGCACAGGGATGTCCCCCCACTATCCTACACAGGGACATCCTTTCCACTGTCTACCACAGGGACGTCCTCCTCACTGTCAACACACAAAGATGTTTACCCACTGTTCATCATGGGGATGTCCTCTCCACTGTAAACCACAGGGAAATCTTCCCCATTGTCCATCATAGATATGTCTTCCTTACTGTCCACCACAGGGATGATCTCCCCACTGTCTACCACAGAGATGTGCACCTACTGTCCACCACAGAAATGTCCTCCCCACTGTCCAGTACAGGAAGGTTATCCCCACTGTCCACCACAGGGACATTTTCAATGTGATACAAGTACTTCCTCACCACTGTCCTTCAAAGGGGTATCATCAACACTGACCACCACAAAGACATACTCCCCACTGTCCAACACAGGGATGACCTCCTGTGCTCCAAAGTTACTTTCTCCCAAGTGTCTACCACAGAGACCTCCACCCACTGTCCACCACAAGGATGTCCTCCTTACTGTCCACTACAGGGACATCCTCCTGTGCACCACCACATTTAGCGTTTTCAGCTCTCTAAGAGTTGTCTTTAACTCAGGTAGTACACATGTTGTTCTCCTTGTGTATTTATAAAGATTGGCACTGCCTTACAATGTATCATGAGTTTTAGCTGCAAAACAGGTACTTATTTGAACATAGTATACATAACAAAGAACAATGCATGGCCGTCTTATACACTGTTTACACCAAAATCAAAAGAACACCTCTTAACTCAAAATGCACAAGTAACTTGCATTTAGTGTTTTCAAATCTCTAATAGTTGTCTTTAACACACGTAGTATACAAGCTTTTCTCTTTGGGTATTTTTACAGACTGGAACTGTCTTACATTGTATTGAAGACCCCCATACTCGGGAGACCCTTCCTCAAGCCTCCGGATTGCGACCACCCAAAAATCACAAGAAACCATATTTGGATGCAATCAGCAGAGGTTTATTAGGGGAGGAGCCGGTGGTCAAAAATGACAAGCTCTTATGCTCCAAGAGAAGGGTTTTTGGCCCTGAGTGATGGATACCGGGGTCTTTTAAAGTAGTTTTCAAAGAAAAAATGTTTTGAAACCCCTAGTCAATAGAATAGGGCCCAAGAAGCCCTGCTAACAGATACTTAGTTCCTAAGATTGATAAATGGTGAGCTTGGAGTCTTTGACTAGCTCCAGCTGTAAAGCCACAGCCCTGTCATTGTGTTTTTACCACCTGAATGACTTTCACTCCTTACAGCCAGTTCCTGGAACTGGCCTGGCTTGTTTCAGAGAAAATTTTCCATGTCCCTGAAAGAACTTGAAAGGCATCTATATATGTATATATTCTATAAGAATGATTTTTATAATTTTTCATTCTTCATTTCCCCATTTCCTCTAATGACAGTTTTTAATCATAAAAACTTAGATTTTTAGTATCATCATAATCGTCATTTTCTTGACCTAAAGTCCAATATTGATGTCTCAGTACTAAAAGTTGAACAGCACTTATTCTCTCTCTAACAAAAGTTACTAATCTATTTAAAATGCAAGGGCCTATGGTTAAAAGCAAAAGTAAATCACAAGAGGTCCAGCAAGGGAGGATAACAGGGTTCTCAACAAAGGGGACTATTGACTAGGGGTTTCAAAACATTTTTTTTCTTTGAAAACTACTTTCAAAGTTGTCTTCTGACTTTTACACATTTTGTGGCACATAGCTGTCTACATACACATAAAATCACATATATAATAAAAGAAATTGCAAAAAGGAACAAATCTGTATAACTCTAGATTCACATTTCAACTTCAATCTTGTAATCACAAGCTGTCATTTAACCTTGGGTGTATACACCCTAAGCCCCATCCTCTAAGGCAGCATTGCCCTCGTGCCTCTAGGGTGGGATGTCTCAGGAGTCAGGGCCTGCTTTTTGGCCTTGTAGAATAGCAGAGGACCTTGAGCTAAACAGCAGGAGGTTGCTCTAGGGTCTGGATGTTCAGGCACATGTTGGTGGATTTCAAGGAGGTCAGGTGGTCAGCAGCACCAGGAAGTCTCTTAGTAGCCTGAAAAATTATTTCTCACACAAAAGGGACATTCTGGGTATGGGACAAGGACAAGGGACACTCTAGCCAGCGCCAGTTCCCAAGGGTAGTTTAATTTTAGGGTCCTGTATATTCTCTCTACCTGTCCTGAGCTTTGGAGACAATATAAACAGTGGAGCTTCTAATATATCTGACAATTCCTGACTTACCTTAAAACTGCTATCTGATCTAATTACCTAAAACACTTGAAAACTCGGGAAGGTCCCTATTCTAGGCTGTTTTCTCCTAGGTATTTCTTATCTACTCTAAGTCTTATTATTTCTCTGGCTCAAAACCTGAGGTCCCTTATATACTTTAAATCTCTTGGCTGCTTGGTTGCACTCATATCTTAAGAGTCCATTTGTATATTTAGCCTGGTAAATCCTTTGCTTTCTGGGGAGTATAGTTCTCCCTTCTTGTGTGCGCCATTGTCTATTTTAGGCTCCAAACCTGGGAAGGCTCCTGTATCAAGCCACTTGATCTGTCCGGTTATTGCCTCAGGCTGGAGTCTCCTTCCTTGGTGTCCTGGGCAACAAATATTTACAGCTTCTGGTTTCATCAGGGTTTTCCTCTCTTGGCATATAGCCTTGCGGGCATGGGCTGTGGCAAAAGCATACCTGCTTGTCGACCCCAGGTTCCAAGGTTGCTCTCTGCACCAATGATCTCAGGGGTGGGGGAGTCAGTCCAGATGACATTTGTGTTCACCACAGTAGCGCTGGCTTGTCTCTGACCAGCATGGAGAAAACTGCTCCCGTCTGTAAAGCAGGTTACCTCGGCTCCTGGCTGAAGTCAGTCTTCTATCCGTTGAATTCTTGTCAGCTAGTTGCAGCCCAGGAAGTGTTGTATCTGGATGTCCATCCTAGGGAGTATCCCCTCAACCAGACAGGGGATAGGAGCAGCCTAGGATGACCATAAATGAATGGGATACCCAGCCCATCTCTTAGTCCACCATTTTCGGGTAGTCCATGAATATGTTTTGACCCATTGGCCTGGAGGAAGCCCCTGTGTTTCTTCACACAGAGCTGTTATCTTTGCCACTTGGGGTGTTTTTCGAGGCCTGGGATTTTCTGGCCCTGGCTTCTATTTGTTAGGGCCCTCTTGGACCCTGAAGCTGGCTCCTTTACTTGCAATGCGCACACTGGTCTTTTTCAAAGAGTTTTATCTCTCTTTGATTGGAATCCCTTTTTTTTCTGCTTTCTGTAAATTCTTTCCTGTCACCTTTCTCTTTCTTCACCTCTCTCTAGTCTCCTCTATTCCTCTCTATTCCTCTCTATTCCTCTGGACTCACAGCAACTTATCTCTATTCTTGTCTACTCTTTTCTTCTAGACTTATACTAAACCTTCTCTATTCCTCTTCTTTATTCCTTTCTGTAAAATCTTCTCTCACTTGCTATTACCATCAATAATTTTAATATATTTAGTATACTTTCTAAATCTTTCAATGACTTATCTTGTAGTCTCTGTAGCCTCTGGAGCCTTGTCTACACTGACAGAATGTCTCTATGAGCTAGTCTAGAAAGGCTGTGGGTAACTTATCTGATCTCTGCTTAACCTCATGTGTCCTGATCAAAATTAGTGGGGTCTCATGTAACCCTCTCTCTCAAGATCTATCAGTGGGATCTGGCGTGGGCCTTTGGGTGTCCCTTACCTTCTGTCCCATGAAGGTCTCAATCACATCTGGTCTGAATTGATCCACTGCTGACCATGGCCTGATCAATTAACTGGGTCCCCAATGTCTCCATGTCTGAGGGAACATTCTTTCTCCGGTGTCCCTGCCTGCTCTTTACTTCTGAAGACCAGAACCTGCAAGGTCTTGTGAAAGCAAGGCTTTTAAAATGAAACTTTTTTTCAAAATATAATTAGAGCATAATTATGTCAATTTATATCAGTGAAGTATAAGATAGTCTTACTACCCAGTCTATTTTTTTGTTGACTAACCAGCACCTCTGTCATCTATCTTGACTAAAACATTTAGTTCTGAACCTGGCTTTAGGATGAATGTCAGCTGCCAATCGTCTATTTAAATCTATTTTTTTTCTCAAGGTAAATAGCTATAAGTTTTCAATCCCGTCAGAAATCCAGAATGACTGAGTTAACTATAATTGTGGGAAGCACAAAGCATAGCTTTTAAAACTTAGTCAATTTATAGAGACCTCTGAACACCTGGAAGAGAGGCTTTTATCTTATTTATTGTTTTTGATCACCTGTAAAGCAGTAAATAGTCTCCTAGAACTCTGTACAGACTAGTGTATCTGTGAGGCTGCATGACTGTTGTTTATATCACACTAGAGACCATAACCTAATTCAGTCTGCAAACAGTACCTTGTCCACAGGTGTAATGTGAGCTCACCTCTGAAGCTCTAAGAAAGAAACCAAATCTGAATGAATAGCCTTATCTATAGCATTTCACAGCAAGGACTATTAAGATGTTGAAGGTTCACACAGTATTAATAATTTTTAAAAGGCAACTTGAGTTACATTTGACACATATTTGAATTTAACTTTTAACAAAATAGAAACTTTGGTCATAGTTCTATAAAAACCTTTTAAAGAGTTATTTCTGATTACAACAAGAACAATAAAGTAAACATTTTTATGTCTAACATAAGAGCACAAGTCTTCACCACTTCTTCAATTTTATCTTGTCAGAACTCTCATCTTTGAACCAAATTTTAATGAAAATCTCATATAAATAATGAAATTGTCTCAAACAGTAATGGCTAGAAAATCTATCAAAACTGATGCATATATATATATATATATATATATATATATATATATATATATATTTGCAAATATATATATATATATGCAAATATATATATATATATATATATATATATATATATATATATATATATATATATATATATATATATTTGACTCAGGACAGCCTGTAACTTTTAGAAAAAAAGCACTCCTTTACTTATTAAACTGGGAAAAATCATTATCAACTTTCTTTTTCTGCTGGTGCCCTTCTCCTGGCTACAGAGCAGGGCGAATTATCAGTTTTTCTTGTGTAAATCAAGACAGCCTCACAAGTAAGTTTTAAACTAAATTAAGTAAGCAGTTTTAACCAGCTCTTGTCTCTTTTTTAAAAAATAATTAACTCTCAGGTGAACAATCTTGCTGCGGCTGTTTGTCTAGCTGTCCTGGCTCCACTGCCAGTTTTTTTTTTTTAATCACCTGGGTTCTCATCTATCTTCATAGGCAGCAGGTGGAAAATGCCATTTGTTGCACTAGTGATCTCAAGGTACCCAGTACAGCCAGGAATACCAAACTAGGTAGCTGTTGCACGCTGTTGCTGTGCTGGGGAACCACGAGTTGTCGCCCGCCAAGTGTGGGCTGGGCTTGGGCACCCTCCATGTGCTGTTACCTGGAGTATACCCTATATGCGGTAGGCGGGCTGTAGGAACACGAACCGCGAGCACGAACTGAGGTAGCTGCCCCTTATTAAAGGTCCTGCCCGCCTTTCTGCAGCTGTATTCTTGTACTGGCAGCTTCATTCCTCTCTCTGCCGACAATTATGTTACCTATTTTTAACTCAAGATGTTTAACACAGTAGATTAACAGCTAACACACAGATGATTTGCCAAGAAAAAACACACACATATAAAAAAAAAACAACACAAATAGCTCACCCCTCTCACGGGTGGTACATAAAACACAGATAGCTCACCCCTGCCACGGGTGGCACAAATAACACTTAACCACATTTGGTCACGACCCCAGATGGAGAAGGATTCCGCGTCTTCTCCCCAAGTAGGAGCGCTCAGGCTCTTGAAACCTGACGGTCAGATCCCCTGACCTTCTGGAAGGCCTCTCGCCTTCCAAGTAAGACTCCAATAACCAGACAACGCGGTCAGTCTTCACAGATTCAGATTTAACAGATTCAGACAACTTGGTCAGCCTATGCTGGACCAAGTCTACCAGATTTCTAACACGCCAGCAATGAACAACCCAAAAATAGACACACTGCCATGAGAGCATAACAACCACGGTGGCCATTTCTGACCTTTTCTCTCTAGTTTCATTGTTAACACACAAAAAGACTAACAAAAAAACCCCATCTCAATCACCAGTGCCAGCCAAGAGGGATTCCACATCCTCCCCGGCACCTAGATGAACCCCCAAACATCTCTGGGGGTGCAGCAGCTAGTGACTCTCCAGCACGTCTGCTAATCACTCATTTGTCTCCTCTCGAAACAAAAATGGTTTACTGCCCCTCACGAGACAGAAACAGCTGCCAGTCCAAACCGAAGTGCACTTTTCAGAAACCAAATAATCCAGACAGATGGGCACAAACAACTTAGCAAACCAAATAACTTAAACCTAGACAAAACAGCACACGATTTAGGCAACCCTAGCACACGAGAAATCAGATGATTTAGACAAAAGGTCACACAACAACCAGACAGAAAAAAAACCGCGGTGTCCCTTTACCTCCTAGCGTGATTCTTGGATTAAGGTGGTCGCATATCCAGGACGAGCCCCCAAATGAAGACCCCCATACTCGGGAGACCCTTCCTCAAGCCTCCGGATTGCGACCACCCAAAAATCACAAGAAACCATACCTGGATGCAATCAGCAGAGGTTTATTAGGGGAGGAGCCGGTGGTCAAAAATGACAAGCTCTTATGCTCCAAGAGCAGGGTTTTTGGCCCTGAGTGATGGGTACCGGGGTCTTTTAAAGAGCAAAACCACAAACCAGGGGAGTGGGGAGAGGGTAAGATGTTGCCAAGGATACATAACATGAGAATAGTGATACATTCCAAAGAAACCCACCCTAAAAGGTTAATGGCCATGGAAATTACCCAATACAATCATTTTCTCAAAAATGTGGTTTCACCAAGTCACTGCCCTACCTTGTCATTTATCAACTATTTATTCTCACTAGCTCCAACTGTAAAGCCACAGCCCTGTCATTGTGTTTTTACCACCTGAATGACTTTCACTCCTTACAGCCAGTTCCTGGAACCTGGCTTGTTTCAGAGAAAAATTTCCATGTCCCTAAAAGAACTTGAAAGGCATCTATATATGTATATATTCTATAAGAATGATTTTTATAATTTTTCATTCTTCATTATCATGTGCTTTAGCTCAATAGAGGTACATATTTTTACATAGTATACAAAACAAAGCACAATGCTTGGAAGGCTACTACAGTGTTTATACCAAAATCAAAATAAGGCATCTTAACTCAGTCTGCAGAAGTAACGTGTATTTAGTGTTTTCCGTTCTCTAATAATTGTGTTTAACTCACTTAGTACACATGCTTTTCTCCTTGGTTATTTTTAAAGACCGGAACTACCTTACATTGTATCATGCGTTTTAGGTACAATAGAGGTACTTGTTTGTACATAGTATACCTAACAAAGAACAATGCATGGCTGGCTAATACACTGTTTATACCAAAATCAGAAAAACATGTCTTAACTTAAACTGCACAAGTAAAGTGCATTTAGTGTTTTCAGCTTCCTAAATGTTGCCTTTAACTCAGGTATTACACATGATTTCCTTTTTGTGTATTTATACAGACGGGTACAATGTACAATTGCATTACATTGTATTATGTGTTTTACCTGCAATAGAGGTACTTATTTGTAATTGGTGTACAAAAAAATTGAACAGTGCTTGGCTGGCTACTACAGTTTATATTCCCAAATCAAAAAAACACATTTTAACTTCAACTGCACAAGAAATGTTCATTTAGTCTTTTGAGGTCTCTAAAAGTTGTCTTTAACTCAAAGAGTACACATGCTTTTCTATTTGTGTATTTATAAAGATGAGTACTGCCTTACATTGTTTCATGTGTTTTAGCTGCAATACTGGTACTTATTTGTACATGTATACAAAACAAAGCACAATGCTTGGACGGCTACTGCAGTGTTTATACCAAAATCAAAAGAACACCTATTAACTCAAACCGCACAAGTAACGTGCATTTAGTGTTTTCAGCTCTCTAACAGTTGTCTTTAACTCAGGTGGTACATATGCTTTTCTACTTGGTTATTTTACAGATGAGAACTGCCTTACATTTTATCATGCGTTTTAGCGGCAATACAAGTACTTATTTGTACATGGTATACAAAACAAAGGAAAATGCTTTTCCTGCTACTAAAGTGTTTATAACCAAATTAAAAAAATATTTTAACTCAAACTGAACAAGTAAAGTGCATTTAGTGTTTTCAACTCTCTAATAGTTGTCTTTAATGCACATAGTACACATGCTTTACTCCTTGGGTATTTATAAAGACTGGCACTGCCTTACATTGAATCATGCATTTTAGTTGCAATACAGGCACTTAGTTGTACATGGGATACAAAAAAATTGAATAATGCTTGGCAAGAAACTACAGTGTTTATACCAAAATCAAAAGAACATGTCTTAACTCAAACTGCACAAGTATCATGTGTTTGGTGTTTTCAGCTCTTTAAGAGTTGTGTTTAACTCATGTAGTACACATGCTATTCTCCTCGGATATTTTGATGATGGGAATTGCCTTACACTGTATCATGTGATTTAGCTGCAATATAGGTACTTATTTTTACATAGTATACATAACAAAGAAAAATGCTTGGCCAGCTAATACACAGTTTATTCCAAAATCAGAAAAACGTGTCTTATCTTAAACTGCACAAGTATCAAGCATTTAGTGCTTTCAGGTCTCTAATAGTTGTGTTTAAATCCGTAGAACACATGCTTTTCTCCTTGGGTAGTTTTGCAGAAGGGATAAGCCTTGCATTGTATCATGAGTTTTAGCTGCAATACAGGTACTTATTTGTGCACCATATACAAAACAAAGAACAGTGCTTGGCTGGCTATTACATTGTTTATACCAAAATCAAAATAACACATCTTAACTCAGTCTGCACTAATAACATACATTGAGTGTTTTCCACTTTCTAACAGTTGTCTTTAACTCACGTAGTACACATGTTTTTTTCCTTCAGTATTTATACAGCTACATCCTCCTCAGTTTCCATCACAGAAACATCCCTTAAACTGTACAAAACAAAGACATTCTCGCCACTATCTACCACAAAGATGTCCTCCTCTGTACAACAGAGATGTTCTTTCCACTTTCCTCCACAGAGGCATCCTTCCCACTGTGCACCACAGCAACATCCTCCCCACTGTCCACCATGAGGAATTACTCCTGTGCACCATAGTGACGTCCTCCCAACTGTCTACCACAGAAAAATCTTCCACAATGTTCATGACAGGGACATCCTCCACACTGTACACCACAGGTATGTCCTCACCACTGTCCTACACAGAGATGTTCTACACATTGTAAACCACAGGAACTCCTCCCCACTGTCCACTATAAAGATGTACTCCCCAGTGTTCTCAAAAGAAACATTCACCCCAATGTCCACTATGGGAAAAATCCTTTCCTATGTCCACCACGGAAACATCCTCCTGACTGTCCACCTCAGAGATGTCCTTCTGTGCACCACAAATACATCCTCCCTGCTGTCTACCACAGAGATGTCCTCCCAACTGTCATCCCCATGTATGTTCTCTCCATATTCCATGACATGGAGGTCCTCCTCACTGTCCACAACAGGCCTGTCCTTCCCAGTGTCCACCACACGGACATTCTCCTCACTGTCCACCAAAGGGACATCTTTCCCACTGTCCACCACAGGGATGTCCTCCCCATTGTCCACCACAGGGACATTTACACAATTGTCCACCACAAAAACATCCTCCTGTGTAACACACAGATGTCCACCCCACTGTCCACCAAAGAAACATCCACCCCACAGTCCACCACAAGGAAGTCCTCCCCACTCTCCACCACAGGTATTTCCTCCTCACTATCCACCACAGAGATGTCCTCAAAACTGTCTACCACAAGGTCATCCTCCTGTGCACCACCAGGACATCCTTCCCACTGTCTACCACAGGAAAGTTTTCTCCACTGTACATCACATGAACATCCTTCACACTGTCCACTACAGAGATAATCTCCCCACTGTCCAACACACGGATGTCCTCCTCACAGTCCAAAACAGAGACGTCTTTCCCACTGTCCACCACAGGGACATCCTCCCCACAGTTAACCACAGAGATTTCCTCCTCACTGTCCACTACAGTGACGTCTTCCCCAATGTCCACCACAGAAACGTCCTCCTGTGCACCACAGGGATGTCCTCCCCACCGTCCACCACAGGGACATACTTCCCATTGTCTGCCACAGGGACATCCTCCCCACTGTCCACCACAGGTATATTCTTCCCACTGTCCACCACAGAGACATCTTCCCAACTGTCCACCACAGGGAACTCTTCCACATTGTCCACCACAGAGAAGTCTTCCTGTGTACCACAGGTACATCCTTAAAACTGTCCACCTCAGTGGTTTCCTCCCCACTGTCCATCATAGGGTCTTGCACTCTACTGTCCAATACATGGACATCCTCACCACTGTGCAACACAAGGACATCCTCCTGTGCACCACAGGACCCCCTCCCACTCTCTACCACAGAAATGTTCTCTGCACTGTCCACCAAAAGTACATAATCCACACTGTCCAATACAGGGACGTCTGCCTAAGCACCATAGGAACGTCCTCCCCACAGTCCACAAAGATGTTCTTCCAACTGTCCACCACAGAGACTTCCTCCCCACTGTCCACCACAGAGATGTCCTCCAAACTTAAACCACAGAGACATTCTCCACACTCTCAACAACAGTGATGTGCTCCTGTGTACCACAAGGATGTCCTTCCCACTGTTCACCACATGGGCATCCTCTCCAATGACCACCACAAAAACATCCTCCACACTCTCTACCACAGTGTTGTACTCCTTTAGACCACAGGGACGTCTTCCCCACTGTCTACAACATGGACATCCTCCCCCTGTAAACAACAGAGACGTCCTCCCAAATGTCCATTATATGGACACCCTTCCCTCTGTACACCACAGGGATGTCCTCCCCACTGTGCACAACAGGTACGTGCATTCCACCATCTACCACAGAGATGTCCACCTTACTGTCCACCACAGTGATGTTTTTCCCACTCTCCACCCCAGGAATGTACCACAAGGACTTCCTTACAATTCTCCACCACATGGGTGTCTTCCCCACTGTCCACCACTTGGAATTTCTTCCCACTGTCTGACACAACAACATCCTCCCCACTGTGCAACACACAGTAATCCTCCTGTGCACAACAGGGATGTCCTCACCACTGTCAACAACAGAGATGTCCTCTCCATCATCTTCCACATGGACATCCTTGTCACTGTCCACCACAGGGATGTCCTCCCCACTGTCCATCAAAAAACATCCTTTCCACTGTCCATCAAAAAAACATACTTCCTACTGTCCACCAGAGGAACGTCATACCCACTGTCCACCACAGATGTGTCCTTTCCACTCTCTACCACAGAGACTTTCCCCCAGTGTCCAACACATGGACATCCTTTTTACTGTCCACCACAGGGATGTACTTCTGTGCACCACCAGAAAGTCCTCTCCATTATCCCCCACCTATGTCCTCCTCTTAGTCAACCACTGGTATGTCATCCTCACTTTCCACCACAGATACGTCTTCCCCACTGTCCACCACAAAGACATCCTCCTGTGTAATACAGAGACATCCTTTCATCTTTCCTCCACAGAGATGTACTCTCCATTGACCATCACTGGACATCCTCCACACTGTCCACCACAAGGAAGTCCTCCTCAATGTCCTCAACATGGAAGTTTTCCCCATTATCCACTCAGGGACGTCCTACTTATGGTCCAAAACAGGGACATCCTACTAATGGAACTGCCTTACATTGTATCATGTGTTTCAGCTGCAATACAGTTCTTATTTGTACATAGTATATAAAAAACCCAATGCTTGTCTGGCTCCTACAGTGTATATACCAAAATCAAAGAACATATCTTAACTCAAACTGCAAAAGTAATGTGCATTTATTGTTTTGCCCTCTCTGATAGTTGTCTTTAACTCACGTAGTACATATGCTTTTCTACTTTGGTATTTATACAAGTACGTCCTCCTAACATTCCACCACAGAAACATCCTCCCCAATGTCCACCACAAAGACGTCCTCCTGTGTACTACAGAGGCATCCTTTCATCTTTCCTCCACTGAGGTGTACTCCCCATTGACCATCACTGAACGTCCTCCACACTGTCCACCACAAGGACGTCCTCCTCACTTTCCTCAACACGGAAGTTTTTCCCACTTTTACTCAGGAACGCCCTACTTATGGTCCACCACAGGGACCCTTTTCCCCAGTGTCCACCACAGAGACATTCTTTCCACAGTCCACCACAGGGACTTCATACCCACTGTTCACCAAAGGGATTTCTTTCCCACTGTCCACCAAAGGGACAATGCATGGACAACTTATACAGTGTTTATACCAAATATCAAAATAAATTGTCTTAACTCAAACTTCACAAGTATCATGAATTTAGTGTTTTCATCCCTCTAATAGTTGTCATTAACTCAGGTAGTACACATGCTTTTCTCCTTGGTATTTTTAGAGTCAGGAACTGCCTTACATTGTATCATGCATTTTAGCTGGAATACAGGTATTTATTTGTACATGGAATAAAAAAAAAATGAACAATGCTTGGCCGGCTACTACAGTGTTTATACCAAAATCAAAAGAACATGTCTTAACTCAAACTGCACAAGTATCTTGCATTTAGTGTTTTCAGCTCTCTAATAGTTTTATTTAACGCACTTATTACACATGCTATTCTCCTTGGGTATTTTTACAGTCAGGAACTGCCTTACATTGTATCATGTGTTTCAGCTGCAATACAGTTCTTATTTGTACATAGTATATAAAACAAAAACCCAATGCTTGGCCGGCTCCTACAGTGTATATACCAAAATCAAAGAACATATCTTAACTCAAACTGCAAAAGTAATGTGCATTTATTGTTTTGCCCTCTCTGATAGTTGTCTTTAACTCACTTAGTACACATGCTTTTCTCTTTCGGTATTTATACAGGTATGTCCTCCTCACTTTCCACCACAGAAATGTCCTCCCCAATTTCCATCACAAAGATGTCCTCTTGTGTACCACAGAGACTTCCTCCCACTTTTCTCCACAAAGGCATCCTCCCCATTTACCACCACAGTGATGTAATCCACACTGTCCACCAAAGAGATGTCCTCCCCACTGTCCAACACAGCAACAACCTAACCATGGTACACCATGAAGACTTAATCCTGTGTAGCCTAGTGAAGTCCTCACCACTGTCCACCACAGAAGAATTTTCTCCACTGTCCACCACAGGGACATCATCCACACTGTTCACCACAGGTATGTCCTTTTCACTGTCCAGCACAGGGAGGTCCTCCACACTGTAAACCACAGGGACATCCCCAACAAGGTCCACCACAGGGACATACTCCTGTCTACCACAGGGTAGTCCTCCCCACGGTCCACTACAGGGGTGTCTTCCTTACTGACCACCACAAGGACTTCCTCCACACTGTCCAAGGCAAAGATATTCTTGCTACTGTTCACCACAGGGACATCCTCTTCACTGTACACCACAGAGACGTCCTCCCCACTGTCCAACACAGTGTCATCCTCCTGTGCACCACAGGGACATCCTCCCCAATGTCAAACACAGGGACATCCTCCTTATTGTCTACCACAGGGAAATCCTCTCCACTGTCCATAACAATGATGTCCTTCTTAATTTTCTTGAAATTGACATCCTCTTCACTGCCTACCCACTGAAATTTTTCCCACTGTCCACCACAGGGACGACCTCCTCATGTCCACCAGAAAAAAGTCATACACACTGTTTACATAAGGGACACCCACATTACTGTCCACCACAGGGATATCCTCCCCACTGTCATCCACAGGGATGTCCTTTCCACTGTCCACCACAAGGATGTCCTCCTCAATGTCAACAACATGGAAGTACTTCCCACTGTTCACCACAGGGACATCCTCTTCACTGTCCTCCACAGGGACATCCTCCTCAATGTCCTCAACATGGAAGCCTCCCCACTATCCATTCAGGGATGTCATTCTTACTGTCCACCACAGAGACGTCTTTCCCAGTGTCCACCACAGTGATATTCTCCCCACTGTCCACCACAGATACATCCTCCTCACTATCCATCACAGGCATGTACTCCCCATTGTCCACCACAGGGATATCCTCCTGTGCACCACAAGGACGTCCTCCACACTGTCCACCACAGAGATGTCCTTTCTGCTGGTCAGCACAGAGATGTCCTCCACACTGTCCACCACAGATACGTTCTCCACACTTTCCACCACAGGGACGTACTCATGTGTACCACAGGGATGTCCTCCCCACTATCCACCAAAAATGTGTCTTCCCCACTGTCAACAACAGAAATGTCCTCCCCACTGTCCAACACAGGACGGGCCTCCCCACTCTCCACCACAGTGTCTTTCTCCCATGCATCACAGGAACATCCTCCTCACTGTCCACCTCAGGGACATCTTCCCCACTGCCCATCACAAGGTGGTCCTCTACATTGTCCACCACAGTTAATTCCTACCCACTGTCTACCACAGGGACATCCTTCCCAATGTCCACCACAGAAACGTCCTTTCCTCTGTCTACCAAATGGAAGCTCTTCACACTGTTTACTTAAGGGACCCCCTCCTCACTCTTCACCACAGTGATATCCTCCCCACAGTTTACCACAGGAACATCCTCTCCACATTCCACCACAGAGACCACCTCACCACTGTCCACCATGGGAATGTCCACTTCACTCTATGTAACAGGGACGTCCTTTCTCTACACCACAGTCATGTCCTCCCCATTGTCCACCACAGGGATGTCCTCCTCATTGTCCACAACAGTGAAGTCCTTCCCACTGTCCACCCCTGGGACATCCTACTTACTGTTCACCACAAGAACATGCTCCCCAGTGTCCACCTGAGGGACATTCTCTCCAGTGTCTACCACAGAGATGTCCTTCCCACGGTCCACCACATGTATGTCCTCTCAAAAGTCCACCACAGGTACTTCCTTTTCACTATCCCTCACAGGAATGTCCTCCAAACTGCCCACCACAGGGACATCCTCCTGTTCACCACAAGGATGTACACCCCACTATCTACCACTGAGATGTCCTATCTACTGTCCAGCACAGAGATGTCCTCCACAGTGTAAACCACAGGGAGGTACTCCACACTGTCCACCACAGGGACATACTCCTGTATACCACAGAGATGTACTCCCCACTGTTCACCACAGGGATGTCTTCTTCAATGACCACCACAAGATCATCCTACACATTGACCAAGAGAGAGAGGTCCTCCCTGCTGTTCAAAACTGGAATATCCTCCCTACTGTCCACCACAAGGATGTCCTCCACAGTGTCTACCACAGTGTCAGCCTCCTGTGCACCACATAGCCATCCTCCCCACTGTCCACCTCAGACACATCCTCCTTACTGACCACCACAGGGAATTCCTCCCCAGTTTCCACCACAGTGTAATTTTCCCACTGTTCACCACCTTGATGTTTTCCACACTGTCCAACAAAAGGACATCCTCCTGTGTACCACAATGATGTCATTAACACTGTCTGCCACAGGGGCACTTTTCCTACTGTCCACCACAGGGACGATCTTCCCATTATTCACCACAGGAACATCCTCCCCACTGTGCACCACAGGACATTCTCCTGCTCAAAACAATGATGTCCTCTCCACTGTCCACCACAGAGATCTCCTCCACACTCTCCACCACAGGGACATCTTTCACACTGTCTACCACAGAGTCATCCTCTTATGCCCCATAGGAATGTCCTTTTCACTGTCTACAACAATGTCCTCCCCACTGTCCACTACAATGAAATCCTCCCCACTGTCTACCACAGGCACATCTTTTTCAATGTACACCACAGGAATGTCTTCCCAACTGTTTACCTCAGCAACATCCTCCCCGCTGTCCACCACAAGGACATACTCCCAATTGTCCACCACAAAAAATCCTCCCCACCTTCCACCATATATATGTCCTCCTCACTTCCAACCACAGTAAAAGTCCTCCCCATTGTCCACCACAAGGACGTCATACCCACTGAATACCACAAGAATTTCCTCCCCACTGTCCAAAACAGAATGTCCTCCCCACAGTCCAGCACTGGTACGTAATCCCCAATGTCCACCACACCACTATAGAAACATCCTCTCCACTGTCCACCAAAGAAACATCCTTTCCACTGTATTCCAATGAAATATACTCCCATTGTCCTTCACAGTGGCATCATCACCACTGACCACCACAGAAACATCCTCTCCACTGTCCACCACAGAAAGTCCTCTCCACTGTAAACTACAGGGAGGTCTTCCCCAATGTACATCACAGGGACCTCCTCCCCACTGCCCACCACAAGGATGTAATCTCCACTGTCCACCACAGTGACTTCCACCCCACTGTCCACCACAGAGACCTCCTCCTCTATGTCCTCAACAGGGACATACTTCCCACTGTCCATGACAGAAACATCCTCCCCACCATCCTCCAGAGGGAAGTCCTCCATACTGTTTACCTAGGGGAAAGCCACCTCACTGTCCACCACAGGTATATCCTCCCCACTGTTTACCACAAAGGCATCCTCCCCAAAGTCCACCAGAGGGACCTTCTTCCCACTGTCCAGCAAAGGGGTGTCCTACCAACTGTCCACCACAGGAATGTCCTCCTCACTGTATAAAACAGGGAAGTCTTCCCCATTGTCCACGACATGGATGTCTTCCTCACTGTCCACAAAAGGGAGGTCCTCCCCACTGTTGAAATCTGAGATGTCCTCCTTAATGTCCACCACAGTTAAGTCCTCCTCAGTGTCCACCAGAAGGACATCCTCTCCATGTTCATCACAGAGATGTAATTCCTATTGTCCATCACAGATATATCCACCACAGGTACATCCTCCACAGTGTCCACCACAGGAATTTCCTCACTGTCCTCCATGGGGACATTCTGTGCACTATCCACCACAGGTACATCCTCCTGTGCACCACAGAAAAATCCTCATCACTGTCCACCACAGTGACATCCTTCACTTTGTCCACCACATGTACATCCTCCCTACTGTCCACCACAGGGATGTCTTCCTGTGCACCACAAAGATGTCCTCCCCACTTTTTACCACAGAGATGTCCTTTTGACAGTTCACCAGAGGGATATGGTTTCCACTGTCCACAACAGGGACATCCTCTTCACAGTCCACCACAGGCACGGCCTTCCCACTGTCCACCACAGGGACATCTTCCCTCCTGTCAACCACAAGTACATCCTTTCCACTGTCAACCACAGGGACGTCCTCTGTACTGTTCACCACAAGGATATTCTCCCCTCTGTCCACCACAGGGACATTCTGCTGTGTACCGCAAAGATGTCCACCCCACTGTCCAACACAGAAACATTCTCCCTACTGTCCACCACAGGGAAGGTCTACCAATTGTCCACCACACGTATGTCCTCCTCACTGTCCACCACAGAGATGTCCTTATCACTGTTCCCCACAGGAACCTTCTCCTATGCACCACAAGGATGTCCTCTTCACTGTCCACCACAGAGATGTCCTCCCCACTGTCCACCACAGGGATGTCTTCCCAACTTTCCACTACAGGTACATCCTTCTCACTGTCCCCTACAGAGATGTTCTCAACAGTGTCCACAACAGGGACATCCTCCTGTGCACTACAAGGATGTCCCCCCACTGTCCACAACAGAGATATCCTACCCTGTCAACCAAAGAAACGTCCTCCCTCCTTTCGACAAGAGGGACGTCCTCCCAATGACCACCACCTTGACATCCACCCCACTGTCCTCCAGAGGGTCCTCCTCCCCACTGTACACCACAAGGACATCCTTCCCACGGTCCACCACAGAAACTCCTCCCAACTCTCCACCACAGAGATGTCCTCACCACTATCCATCACAGGAGTATCCACCCCTCTGACCACCACAAGCATGTCCTCCACACTGTCCAAGACAAAGATGTCTTCCCCACTGTTTACCACAGGAACATTCTCCACTCTGTCTACCACAGGGACATCCTCTTGTATACCACAGAGACAGCCACCCCACTATCTACCATAGAAACATCCTACCCACAGTCCACCACAGGGAAGTCTTCCCCACTGTACATCTTAAAAATGTCCTCACCACTGTCACCACAGGCATGTCCTTTCCACCACAGGTATGCCCTGCTCACTGTCCACCACAGAGATGTGCTCACCACTGTCCACCACAAGAATGTCCTCCTGTGCACCACAAGGACACCTGCTTCACTGTCCACCACAGAGATGTCCTCCCGAGTGTCCACCACAGAGAAGTACTTTCCACTGTCCACCACAGGGACATCACCCCACAGTCCAACACAAGTATGTCCTCCCCACTATCCACCATAGGGACATGCTCCTGTCTACCACAGAGACTTCCTCTACACTGTCCACCACAGTGACGTCCTCCCCACTGTCCAAAACAGAGACATCTTCCCCACTCTCCAGCACAGGGACGTACTTCCCACTATCTGTCACAGGGACGTCCTCCACACTGTCCACCACAGGTATGATCTTTTCATTGTCCACCACAGAGACATCCTTTTCACTGTCCAGCACAGAGGCATCCTCCCCACTCTCCACCATATGGTCTTGCTCACCACTGTCCAGCACATAGTCATCCTTGCCACTGTGCACCAAAATGACATTCTCATGTACATCTCAGGACATTCTTGCACCTTTGGCAAAATAGATGTCCTCCCAACTGTCTACCACAGTGAAATCCTCACCAATGTCCATCACAGAAATGGCCTCCCCACTGTCCAACAAAGGAATATCCTCCCAACTGCTCACCACAAGGACATCTTCCCCACTGTTCATGACACGGATCTTCTCCACACTGTCCATCACAGGGTCCCCTCTGCACTATCCACTCAAGTGAAATCTTTGACACTGTCCACCACAGTGACCTCCTCCCCACTGTCCACCACAGAAACCTCCTCCCCACTGTCCACCACAGGTGCCTCCTTTACACTGATGACCATATGGATGTCCTTCTCACTGTCCATGACAAAGATGTTCTTCCAACTGTTCAACACAGGGACATCCTCCCCACTGTCCACCACAGGGACATCCTCCTCACTGCACAACATAGTGTTGTCCCCCTGTGCACCACAGGGATATCCTCCCAACTGTCCACCACAAGGACAACCTCCCTACTGTCCATCACAGGGACTTCCTTTTCACTGTCCTCCATGGAGATATCCTCTCCACTGTCCATCACAGTGACATCCTCCCAACTGTCAACCACAGGTATGTCCTGTTCACTGTTCTCAAATGGAAGTCCTCCCCACTCTCCACTCAGGGATGTCCTCCTTACTGTCCACTTTGAAATATACACCTTAAGGACGTCCTCCCCAGTGTCCACCACAAAAATGTCCTTCCTACTGTCCACAAAATGGACAATTCATGGCCTGCTAATACAGTGTTTAGACCAAAATCAAAATAACAGGCCTTAACTCAAACTGCACAAGTAACATGCATTTAGTGTTTTTTTTTTCTCTAATAGTTGGATTTAACTCACCTAGTACACAGGCTTTCCTTCTTGGGTATTTTTAAAGATGGGAACTGCCTTACATTGTATCATGCATTTTAGCTCCAATAGAGGTACTTATTTGTAATTGGTATACAAAAACTGAACAGTGCTTGGCTGGCTCCTACAGTGTTTATTCCCAAATCAAAAAAACAAACAAACAAACAAAAAACCAAACCACATCTTAACTCAAACTGCACAAGAAACGTGCATTTAGTCTTTTAAGCTCTCTAATAGTTGTCTTTAACTCAAGCAATACACATGCTTTTCTATTTGAGTATTTATAAAGACGGGTACTTGTTGGGAGCCGACTTTAGTAGAAAGCAGCTAGATCAACTTTGCAGCCATCTGGAACCATATACCCTGACAAAAGATTTGGTTTTCAATAGCCTACAACAGCTAAAGCACACTCTGATATCCCACATATTTTGTGTTGCTGTTTACTGCCCCCAGCTGCAAGGCGCACATGGTAGTCACGCCTGCAAGGTATTCCAGTTCACGTGCTGTCCACGTGCTATGTACGCCATACATGCTTATAAGGTGCATGTGCTATCCACGCCTGCAAGACATTGCGGTGCACGTGCTGTCCACGCTATAGACGCCTGTAAGGCTTACGTCATATCAACACCTGCAAGGCATGTGGTATCCACGCACCTACAAGGCACGTGGCAAAAGCGTATAAATACCTCAGAATTCCCTTCAATAAATGAGACTTGATCAGACTTTCTGTCTTGTCTCCATTCTTCGTGTCTCTTCCCCTTTATCCCCACTCTCTCTCTCTCTTGCTAGACCCTGACCCTCGGACCGGAGCGGCAGCTTGGGCCAAGACACAGTGGCCACGAAGCGTGGAGCAGAGCAGGCTGCAACATTTTGGCCCACAAAGCCAGGCAGTACAGGCCGGGACAGTTTGGCGCCCAATCTGGGACTCCAGTAAGCGCGGCAGTTTGGCGTCCAACGTCAGGCTCCAGTAACAAGAGGCAGCGGGAATGAGAGACCCAGTGAGGGACGTTACTGGAAGAAGGTGATCACGAATCTGCCGCTTTGAGAAAGGTAAGGAAAATGGGACAAGAAATTAGTCAACCTGAATCCAAAATTAGTCAGCTTGAATTCAACTCTCTGTTTCGGTTTTGTTTGCTGCTCACATGTGTTAATTTTCTGCTTTTGTTCTTGAATGCTGTCTTTTTTGTTCAAAATAAAGAGAAGCGTAAGTTAGAATCCAAAATACAGCCAAAGGTTGATGACAATTTGTCAGAGCCAGATTGTGCTGACCGAGAGGGAGAGGAAGTTAAATTTTATGATGCTGAAATGCCCTCTTTCTATGTGCCTCCACCTCCAAGTGCTCCCCCAAATGAAACAATGGTTGTAGATCCTAAAAAGGAGTTACAGGACAAAATTACTACCCTTAAACAACTGATAGAGTCAGGGCTTAAGTAACCAGTTACAGAAATTAAGGACAGGGAAGAGGTATCAAGAGGCTAACTGTGAAAATCCCCCGGATTTTCACGTTCCTCAACCCGGTGTCCAAAGGCAGTCCCTATCCTCTAGCTTTAGTTCAGCTACAGATCAGCCAGAGGAGGGAGACACTAAGGCTTTCCCTGTATCAGAGACCAGAGATGCTCAAGGGGTTGCTTGGAGACATCACACAGGGTTTAATTTTCAAATTATTAAAGAATTAAAAAATGCAGTATCTCAATATGGTGCCACTGCTCCCTTTACTCTTGCGATTTTAGAATCAGCTGCAGAGGAGTGGCTGACTCCTAGTGATTGGAATACGTTAGTGAGAGCAGTTCTTAGTGGTGGTGACTATCTTATTTGGAAATCAGAGTATCATGAGAATTGTAAAGAGACAGCTAGTAGAAACATTCAGGCAGGCAATGGTTGGTCCTTTGATGCCTTAGTAGGAGAAGGGCAATTTGCTTCTAGTGATAACCAGATGCAATATGACCCAGGTTTATATGCTCAAATTCAAAATGCAGCCATGAAGGCTTGGTGTAAACTCCCGGTAAAGGGAGACCCTGGTGCATCTTTAACAGCAGTCAGGCAAGGGCCTGATGAACGATTTTCTGACTTTGTTCATCGATTAATGACAACAGCAGGGAGGATTTTGGTAATGCAGAGGCAGGTGTAGACTATGTGAAACAACTTGCATATGAAAATGCCAATTCTGCCTGCCAAGGACCCTACAGGAAAAAGACGGATCTTACAGGGTTTATCAGACTCTGTTCTGACATAGGTCCCTCTTACCAACAGGGCTTAGCTATGGCAGCTGCTATGCAAGGACAATCTGTAAGAGATTTTTTGACAAATAAAGACAGAAAGACATGTTTTAAATATGGTAATCCTGGACACTTTGCAAGAGATTGCAAAGTAGAAAATGAGTTAAGTCAGAGACAGCCCAGAAAACAGCCTGGGCTCTGCCCACGTTGCAAACGTGGAAGGCATTGGGCTAGTCATTGTATGTCTAAAAGAGACGCACAAGGTAACACCCTTTCCCATGATCAGGGAAACGGGAACAGGGGCCAGCTCCAGGCCCCAAACCGACACAATCCAAAACAGGCTTATGGAGCAGTCAGTGTCATACCAGCAAACACCAATCCCTTTCTGAACTTAGTCGAACAACACCAGGAAGCGCAGGACTGGACCTCAGTTCTGCCACCCACACAGTATTAACCCCAGAAATGGGCCCTCAGGCTTTACCCACTGGAGTGTTTGGACCGCTCTATCCAAATGTGTTTGGCCTGATAGTGGGAAGAAGCAGTACTACTATGCAGGGATTACAAATTTTTCCTGGAATTATAGATAATGATTATCAGGGTGAGATTAATGTAATGGCGCAGGCAATTCAGAACATAGTCACCATTCCTACAGGAAAGAGGATAGCTCAACTATTGTTACTTCCATTGTACCCTACTAATCACAAATATCCTAAAAGAGGGGATCAAGGTTTTGGTTCCTCTGATGCATACTGGGTACAGCCTATAGTTAAACAAAAACCTATGATGACAATCTGGCTAGATGGAAAGGCATTCCAAGGCTTGGTTGACACAGGAGCTGATGTGACTATCCTAAAACAAAGTGATTGGCCTGCTACCTGGCCTCTTACCCCAACCTTAAGCAATTTAAGGGGTATTGGCCAAAGTCAAAACCCACTACAAAGCTCTAAGGTGCTGACGTGGAAAGATAAAGAAGGAAATACAGGAAATATACAACCCTATGTCATCTCAGGCCTTCCCATTAATCTCTGGGGCAGAGATCTGTTATCCCAGTTGGGATTGCTTATGTGCAGCCCTAATGAAGTAATCACAGCTCAAATGATAAACTCTGGATTTTCCCCAGGGAAAGGATTAGGAAAAAGTAAAGATGGGATCACTCATCCTATTGAGGTTTATGGTAACACTAGAAGAAAAGGCTTGAGGTATTTTTGATGGGGGCTACTGATTCAGCTGCACCCCTAGGATGTTGTGCAAATCCCATCACCTGGAAAGGGGACTCGCCGGGCTGGGTGGATCAGTGGTCCCTAACCACCGAAAAATTACAAGCTGCCCAGTTGCTAGTGCAGGAGCAATTACAGGCAGGGCATTTAGAAGAGAGTAACTCTCCCTGGAACACCCCAATATTTGTCATTAGGAAAAAGTCAGGAAAGTGGAGATTGTTGCAAGACTTGAGGGCTGTTAACGCAACCATGATTAAAATGGGAGCCTTACAACCTGGGCTGCCCACACCGGTGGCCATACCTTTAGGTTATTATAAAATAGTTATAGATTTAAAAGACTGTTTTTTTACTATCCCCTTACATCCTAATGATAGAAAACGTTTTGCTTTCAATATTCCCTCTATAAACTTTAGAGAACCTATGAAAAGATATCAATGGAAGGTCTTGCCTCAGGGTATGGCTAACAGTCCTACCTTGTGCCAAAAGTTTGTGGCTTCTGCCATAGAGGGTGTTAGAACTATGTGGAAGCAAATTTACATGATTCATTTCATGGATGATATTTTGATAGCTGGAAAAGATGGAAAACAGGTACTCCAGTGCTTTGATGATCTTAGAACAGCTTTACAGACTGCAGGGTTACAAATAGCACCAGAAAAGGTGCAATTACAAGATCCATATACTTATTTAGGATTTCAGATTAATGGTCCAAGTATTATTAATAGTAAAGCCACACTGAGGACTGATTCCCTTAAGACAATGATTTTCAAAAACTACTGGGAGACATTAATTGGTTAAGACCATATTTGAAACTTACAACAGGAGAATTGAAGCCTCTGTTTGATATTCTCAAGGGAGATCCTGACCCTAAATCTGGCAGGTCTCTAACAGAGGAGGGTAGAAAAGCCTTACAGAAGGTAGAGAATGCTATTTCATCACAATTTGTAACTCATATTAATTATTCTAAGCCTTTATATTTTCTTATTTTTAACACTAAACTGACTCCTACTGCAGTTTTTTGGCAAACTGCACCCATATTATGGGTTCATCTTCCCTCATCCCGGACCAAGAAGGTTCTTAATCCATACTATGCAGCTGTAGCAGATATGATTATGTTAGGCAGAGATAACAGTCAAAAATATTTTGGAAAAGATCCTGATGTCATAGTACAACCTTATACAAGGCATCAGGTTGATTGGCTTATGCAGAATTCTGAAGTCTGGCCTATTGCATGTGCCTCATTTGCTGGTCAGATAGATAATCATTATCCACCAGATCAATTGGTTCAGTTTTGTAATCGTCATGAATTTGTTTTTCCATCTCGTACTGCACATGAACCTATCAAGGAAGCATTGCTAGTTTTCACTGATGGTTCCTCATCAGGAACAGCTGCTTATGCTTTTAAGGATCAAGTAATCTCTTTTGCTACATCATCTGTGTCAGCTCAATTGGTTGAATTACATGCTGTTATTGCGGTGTTTCAAGCATTTCCAAATCAAACTATTAATATTTATACAGATAGCTCATATATAGCTCAGTCTATTCCTCTGCTAGAAACTGCTGCACAAATAAAGCATTCCTCAGAAGCAGCTGATTTGTTTTTACAATGCCAACAATTAATTTTGAGGAGAAAGTGTAAATTCTTTATAGGACACCTGAGAGCCCACACTGGGCTACCAGGTCCTCTCTCTGAAGGAAATACCAAGGCAGACCTAGCTACTCAGATAGCTGCAGTGACTTTATCAGATCAAAAGTCTAATTTGGATCAGGCCATAAAGGCTCATGAGTTACATCACCTTAATTCTAAAACCTTAAGAGTTATGTTTAAAATTACCAGAGAACAAGCTAGACAAATTGTCAAACAATGTCAATCGTGTGTTAAACTTTTACCAGTTCCTCATTTGGGTGTAAATCCAAAGGGACTGATACCAAACAGTATCTGACAAATGGATGTTACTCATTATACTGAATTTGGAAAACAGAAATATATACATGTATTTGTAGACACATACAGTGGTTTCATTTATGCAACATTACAAACTGGAGAAGCAAGCAAGCATGTGATCGCTCATATGCTTGCTACAATCGCTGTATTGGGTGTGCCTAAACAGATACATACTGACAATGGCCCAGGGTATACAAGCTCCAGTTTCCACCAATTTTGTGAGAAATTGGGAATACTACATAAGACGGGTATTCCATATAATCCACAGGGCCAAGGTATAGTAGAAAGGGCACATCAAACCATTAAATGTCAATTTGAAAAAATTAAAAAAGGGGAATGGTATCCTACCAAGGGATCCCCCAGAAATATCCTTCATCATGCACTTTTTATTTTAAATTTTTTAACTTTGGATTCTGAAGGAAAATCTGCTGCAGATAGATTCTGGCATCCTGATACCAAAAAGAATTTTGCAACAGTCCTCTGGAAAGACCCATTAACTGGAACCTGGAATGGGACAGATCCAGTGCTTATCTGGGGAAGAGGTTCTGTTTGCATATATTCCCAAACTGCAGATGCTGCACGTTGGCTGCCAGAGAGACTGATTAAACAAATAGACAACAATAACAAATCCAGGGAGGAGAAACCCCCTGAGAAGCGTATTTTTTCTTTGCAGAAAATATGAAGGAAACATGAAGATGCTTCACAATTGCCTTCAAACTGGAACAGATCAACGAGTAAACCTGACTTGGGAAGTTCTCAGTGCTGAAGGAGACATCACCACCCGCATCTTCAGGGTGGCTCTATTGGACTCTTGATTCCCTGACTTATGATTTAGTGGGGTATATTGTTTAAACCCACTACCACAGTTATTACAGTTGTTTTGGGTTTTGAGATTGATTGAGCGGGGACAGGGATTTCCTTACTTGTTTTGTTAAGATCAAAGCTATGATCAATTCTGTATTTTTGTGAGATACCCTTAAAAAGAGTGTTGCTTTTATACTGATTGTTCAGGCATTGCTAAGTCTCTTGTCTCTTGGGTTGATACGGTTCAACAAACTGATGGCTTTTGTACGGCAACAGATAGATGCTATTCAAATGAAACTCATACAGGTCCAATATTACAGCAGGGGACTCTGAAACCTCTGTCATCAAGACAGATGAGGATTAACCCCTAACTTACGCACTAAGCCAGATAGTCAGTGACAGGTAAGAGAGCGTACCGAGACCCTTGCCCCTAAAAGAAGGGAGGCCTCACCATCCTAAGACAGGAGCTCAACCAATGGCTGTTGAGTATCCAAGGACGGGAAAGGGAGGCTGGGGTCCTTTGTTCCAACCTAGGACAGGCACGGTTTCCGTAAGTTTTCCCAGCCTTCCCTTTTGAAAAAAAATTTAAAAAGTGGGACCTGTTGGGAGCCGACTTTAGTAGAAAGTGGCTAGATCAACTTTGCAGTCATCTGGAACCATATACCCTGACAAAAGATTTGGTTTTCAATAGCCTACAACAGCTAAAGCACACTCTGATATCCCACATATTTTGTGTTGCTGTTTACTGCCCCCAGCTGCAAGGCGCACATGGTAGTCACTCCTGCAAGGTATTGCAGTTCACGCGCTGTCCACATGCTATCTACGCCATACATGCTTATAAGGTGCATGTGCTATCCATGCCTGCAAGGCATTGCGGTGCACGTGCTGTCCACGCTATAGACGCCTGTAAGGCTTACGTCATATCAACACCTGCAAGGCATGTGGTATCCATGCACCTACAAGGCAAGTGGCAAAAACGTATAAATACCTCAGAATTCCCTTCAATAAATGAGACTTGATCAGACTTTCTGTCTTGTCTCCATTCTTCGTGTCTCTTCCCCTTTATCCTCTCTCTCTCTCTCTCTCTCTCTCTCTCTCTCTCTCTCTCTCTCTCTCTCTCGCTAGACCCTGACCCTCGGACCGGAGCAGCAGCTTGGGCCAAGACACAGTGGCCGCCAAGCATGGAGCAGAGCAGGCCGCAACATTTTGGCCCACAAAGCCAGGCAGTACAGGCTGGGACAGGTACTACCTTACATTCTATCATGCATTTTAGCTGCAATACTGGTACTTATTTGTATATGTATACAAAAAAGCACAATGCTTGGATGGCTACTGCAGTGTTTATACCAAAATCAAAAGAACACCTCTTAACTCAAACTGCACAAGTAACATGCATTTAGTGTTTTCAGCTAATAGTTGTCTTTAACTCACGTACTACACGTGATTTTCTCCTTACATACCGTATTTATATAGGTATATCCTCCTCACTTTCCACCACAGAAGCATCCTTCAAACTCTCCACCACAAAGATTTCCTTGCCACTGTCCACCACAAAGACATCCTCCTGTGTACCAGAGAGATGGCCTCCTTACTGTCCACAAAAATCCTCACCACTATCCACCACAGGGACATCCTCCCCACTTTCTTCCACAGAGGCTCCTCCCCATTGACCACCACAGGGAAGTCCTCCACACTGTCCACCACAGAAAAATCCTCCCCACTGTCCACCACATAAATATCCTTCACACAGTCCACCAAATTTATGTCCTCCCCACTGTCCACAACAGAGTTGTCTTCCACACTGTAAACCACAGGAACATCCTCCACGCTGTCCACCACAGGGACATACTCTTGTGATATGTCCCATATCAACCAGAGTCGTGTCCTCCCCACTGACAACCACAAGGAAGTCCTCCACAATTACCAAGACAGAGATGTTCTTCTCACTGTCCACCACAGAGATATCCTTCGCACTGTCCACCACAGGGACATCATCCTTATCATCCAACACATGGATGTCCTCCTGTGCAATACAGGAACATCCTCCCCACTGTCCACATAACTGAAATCCTCCACACTGTCCACCACTGAGATTTTTTTCACTGTCTATCAGAAGAAAAATTTTCCCACTGTCCACCAGAGGGATGTCCTCCTCACTGTTTACCAGAGGGAAGTCCTTCACACTGTTTACCTAAGGGACACCAACCACACTTTCCACCACAAAAATACCCTCACCACTGTTTACCAAAGTGACGTTCTCCCCACTGTCCACCACAGGGACATCCTCCAAATGACCTCCACAGGTATGTTCTCCTCACTGTCCACTACAGGAATGTCCACCCCACTGTCCACCCCAGAAACGTTCTCCAGTGCACCACAAAATATCAACCCCCATTATCCAACACAGGGACATCCTCTTCACTGTCCATCACAGGCCCTTCCTTCCCACAGTCCACCACAGGGAAGTCCACCCCACTATCCACCACAAGTACGTCCTTCCCACTGTCTTCCACAGGGACGTCCTCCAACTGTCTACCACAGAAATGTCCTCCTCAATGTTTACAAAAGGAATTTCTCCCCACTGTCCACCACAGAAATGTCATCCCTTATGACCACCACAGGGACATCCTCCTATGTACCATAGGGACTTCCTTGCCACTGTAATTTACAGGGGCATCCTGAACACTGACCACTACAAGGACTTCCTTCACACTGTCCACCCAAGGGACCCCCTTCCCACTGTCTACCACAGAAACATACTCCCCACTGTCCAACACAGGGACATTCTTTCCACTGTCCATCACAGGGATGTCCTCTCCACTGTCCACCACAGGAATGTTTAATTCACTGTCCACTTCTGGAAGTCCTCTCCACTGTCCACCACACAAATATACTTCCCACTGTCTACCACAAAGATGCCCTCCTTTGCATTAAAGGGTCATCCTCCTCACTGTCCACAACACAGTCATCCTCTTGACTTTCCACCACAGGGATGTCCTTATATCTACCAGTTTGTCATCCTTACCAATGTTTACAACAGATACGTTCTCCCCATTGTCCACCACATCTATGTCCTCCTCACAGTCAACCACAGGGGAGTCCTCCCCACTGTCAAGCACAAGGATGTCCTCTTTACTGTCCACAAGGATGTCCTCCCCACTGTCCATCACAAGAACGTTCTTCCCACTTTCCACCACAGGGACGTCCTCCTTATTATCCACCACAGGGACATTTTCCTGTGCACCACAGGAACATCCTCCCCACTGTACAACACAAGGACATCCTCCACACTGTCCTCTCCACTGAAATCCTTTCCACAGTCCACCACAGAGATTTACTCCTCACTGTCCACCCTATTGATGTCCTTCTCACCATCCACAAGAGAGAAGTCCTTCACACTTTTTACCTAAGGGATACCCACCTCACTGTCCACCACAGGGACCTCCTCCCTACTGTCCAGCACAGGGATGTCCTCCCAACTCTCCACCTCTCCACTGTATGCCTCAGGGACATCCTCACTGTCCACAACAGGGAAGTTCTGTCCACTGTCCACCTCAAGGATATCCTTCTTAATGTCCACCACGGGGATGTCCTCCCCAGTGTCCACTAAAGTGATGTTCTTCCCAGTGTTTACAAATTTGCAATCCTCCCCACTGTTCACCACAGTTAAGTACTCCTCACTTTCCACCACAGGGATGTCTTTTCCACTATGCACCAAAGAGTCATCCTCATGTGCACCAGAAGAATGTTTTCCTCACTGTTCACCACAGGTATGTTGTCTTTCCCATGGTCCACCACAGTGATGTCCTCCCCACTGTCCACCACAGGAACATTCTCCCCACTGTCCACCACAGGCATGTTCTCCTTTGTACCACAGTAACTTGCACACCACTGTCCACCACAGAAATGTACTCCCCACTGTCCAAAACAGGAAGTCCTCACCACTTTCAACATTAGTGACATTTTCCACACTGTCTACCACAGGTATGTTCTCTTCAATGTCCACGACAGGTATGTCCTCCCCACTGTCCACCATGGGGACGTCCTCCTTTGAACAACAAAGACATCCTGTCTACTGTCCTTTACAGAGATGTTTTGCCCATGGTTCACCACAGGAAAGTCTTTCCACAATCTATCACAGGGACAGCCTCCCCACTGTCCTCCACAGGGATGTCATTTTCACTGTCCACCATCTTCTCCACTGTCCACCACATGTACATCCTCCCCACTGGCCACCACAGAGACATCCTCCCCACTGGCCACAACTGACTTTATTCTGTGCACCAAAGGGATGTCTTTATCACTGTCCAACATGGTGATGTCCTCCCCATTGTCCACCAAAGGGATGTACATCCCACTGTCTGTCACAGCGATGTCCTCACCACTGTCCACCACAAGTATGTTCTTTCCGGTGTCCACAACAGAGACCTCCTCCCCACTGTCCAACACAGGGACCTCCTTCCCATTGTCCAACACCAGGATGTCCTTCTGTGTACCACAGGGAGTCTTTACCACTGGCCACTACAAGGGCATCCTCCCCACTGTCCACCACAGTGTAGTGCTCCTCACTGTTAAGCACATGAACATCCTCCCCACTGTTCACCTCAGGGACATCCTCCTGTGCACCACAGGATATCCTCCCCACTGTTTACCACAGAGATGTCCTCCACATTGTCCACCACAGTGACATTCACTACACTGTCCACCTCAGGGATGTCCTCTTGAGCACCAGAGGAACATACTTCCTACTGTCCACAAGAATGTACTCTCCACATTCCAGCACAGTGCAATCCACCCCACTGTCCACCAAAGAGACGTCATCCTTACTCTCCACCACAGGGACGTCATACCTAATGTCCACCACAGGGATGTCCTTCCACTGTCCACCACAGAGACCTCATACCCATTGTCCACCTCAGGGATGTCCTCCCACTGTCCACCACAGGGATGTCATACCCATTTTCCACCACAGTGATGACCTCTCATTGTCCACCAAAGGGATATCCTCCCCACTGTCCACCACAGGTACGTTCTCCCCACTGTCCACTACAAAGATATACTCACCTCTGTCCACAAAAGTGATGTCCCCCTGTGCACTACACAGATGTCCTCCAAGTGTCCACCACAGAGGTGTGCTCACCATTGACCACCACAGGGACATCCTCCACAATGTCCACCACAGAGATGTTCTCCCAACTGTCCACCACAGAGATGTCCTCCCCATTGTCCACCACAGGGGATTCTTCCCCACAGTCCATCACAGGGAAGTCTTCCCTACTGTTTAACACAGGGATGTATTCCTCCCTGTCCACCACAGGGATATCATTTCAACTGTCCAACACAGTGACATTCTCCTAGGTACCACAAGGACCTCCTCCCCACTGTCTACCACAGGGATGGTCTCCTCACTGTCCACAACAGTGTTGTCCTTCCCATTGTCCTCCACAGAAACATCCTATCAACTGTCCACCACAGGAATGTCCTCCCCTCTCTCCACCACAGAGATGTCCTCGAATGCACAACAGGGATGTCCTCCACTCTGTCCACAACAGGGACGTCCTCCCCACTGTCCATCACAGAGATGCCCTTTCCACTGTCCAACACAGGGACGTCCTTCCCACTGTCCACCACAAGTACATCTTCCAATGTACCACATTGACATCCACCCAACTCTACACCACAGAAATATCCTTCCCACTGTCCACCACAGGGATGTCTATCCTGCTGTCCACACAGGCAAGTCTTTTATAGTGTCCACCACAAGAATATACTCCTGTGTACCACAGAGATTTTCACCCAACTGTCCACCACAGGGATATCCTCTCCACTGTCCACCACAGGGACGTTTTCCTGTGCAAAACAGGGACAGTTTCCAAAATGTCCAAAAAAGAGATATTCTTTCCAATGTCAGCCACAGGAATATCCTCCACACTGTCCACAACAGGGATGCCTTCCCCACTCTCCACCAAAGAAATTTCCTCCCTACTGTCCACCACAGGTATGTCCTTTCCACTGTCCACCACAGAAATATCCTTTTCACTGTCCACAACATAGAAGTCTTTCCTCTGTCTCCCACAGGTACATCCTCCCTACTGTCCACCACAGAAATCTCTTCCTCACTGTCAACCACAGGGATGACCTCCCAACTGTCTACCACAGAGAAGTGTTCCCTACACTTCACCACAAAAATGTCCTTTCCACTGTCCACCACAGGTACATCATCCCCACTGTCCACCACAGGGACTTCCTCCTATGTACAACAGGGAATTACTCACTCCTGCACTTTAAAGGGGCATCCTCAACAATGACCACCACATGGAAGTCCTCCATACTTTCCAGTACAGAGATGTTTTTTCTACTGTGCACCACAGGGACATGCTCTCCACTGTCCACCACAGAGACAACCTCTTGTGCACCACAGTTATGTCCTCCCAACTATCCACCACAGAGACATCCTCCCCAATGTTCATCACAGGGATGCTTTTCTTACTGTACACCACAGGGATGTACTTCTGTGCACCACCACAATGTCCTCCCCATATTCCCCCACAGATGTACTCCCCACAGTCAACCACAGGTACTTCCTCCTCACATTCCACCACAGATATGTATTCCCCACTGTCCACCATAAAGTCATCCTCGTCACACTTCACTACAATGACGTCCTCCTGTGTACCACAGAGATGTCCTTTCATCTTTCCTCCACAGAGGCGTCCTCCCCATTGACCACCACAGTGACATAAACCACACTGTCCACCAAGAGATGTCCTCCCCACTGTCCACCACAGTGACATTCTCCACACTGTCTAACACAGGGACTTCCTCCTGTGTACCATAGTGATGTCTTCCCCACTGTCCACAACACAGACACCCTCCCCCTGTCAACAGAGATGTCATCCATAAAGTTCATCACATAGACATCATTTCTTCTGTCCACCACAGGGATGTGATCCCCATTGTGCACCACAGGTACGTTCATCCCACCATTCACCACAGAGACGTCCACCTTACTGTCCACCACAGTATGTTTTCCCCACTCTCCATCCCAGGAACATCTTCCTGTGTACCACAGGACATCCTTACAATTGTCCACCACAAGTGCATCCTCTCCAGTGTCCACCACAGGGACTTCCTTCCCATTTTCCACCACAGAAACATCCTCCCCACTGTGCACCACACAGTAATCTTCCTGTGCACAACAGGGATGTCCTCACCATTGTCTACAACAGAGATGTCCTTTTCATTGTCTTCCACAGGAACATCATTGACACTGTCCACTACAGGGATGTCCTCCCCACTGTCCACCAAAGAAACATCCTTCCCACTGCCCACCAGAGGAATGTCATACCCACAGTCCATTATAGAGACTTCCTTCCCACTGTCCACCACAGGAATTCTTCCGCATTGTCCACAGGAAGTCCTCCCCACTGTCCACCACAGGGACGTCCTCCTCACTGTCCACCAAAGGAAAGTCTCCACATTGTTTACATAAAAGAAACCTACCTCACAGTCTACCACAGGGATATTCTCCCCACTGTTTAAAACAGGGACATCCTTCACACAGTCCACCACAGGGACCTTTTCTCCACTGTCCACCACAGGGGTGTCCTTGCCACTGTCAAACACAGGAATGTCCTTCCCACTGTCCACCACAAGGACGTTATTCTCACTGTGCACAAGAGGGAAATCCTCCCCACTGTCTACTTCAGAAACGTCCTCCTTACTGTCCACCAAAGAACGTCCTCTCCAGTGTCAACCAGAGGGACATCCTGCCCACTGTCCACCACAGGGACATCATACCTACTGTCAAACACAGGGACATCATACCACTGTACATCACAGGGACATCATACCCACAGTCCACCACAGAAATGTCCTTTCAATTGTCCACCATAGGAACGTCCTCCCAACTATTCACCACGGGGACATCCTCTTCACATTTCACCACAGTGAAATCCTTCGCACTGTCCACCACAGGGACATCCTTCCCACTATCCACCACAGGGACGTTCTCCCCTCTGTCTAAAAAAGGGACATTCACACCACTGTCCAACACAGCAACAACCTTCCCACTGTACACCATGAGGACTTTATCCTGTGCACTGTAGTGACGTCCTCTCTATTGTCCACCACAGAAGAATCCTTCCCATTGTCCACCACAGGGACATCCTCCTTACTGTCCACCACAGAGATGTCTTCCCCAGTATCCACCACAGGAATATCCTTCCACACTGTCCTTCACAGGGACATCCTCCACACTCTCTACCACAGGGACGTCCTTCTCACTGTCCTCAAAAAAGATGTCCTCTGCAGTGTCCATGACAGGGATGTTCTCATTTTTGTCCACCACAGGAATATCTTCCTGTGCGCCACAGGAAAGTTCTCCCCACTGTCCACCACACGGACATCCTCACCACTGTTCACCAAACTGAAATACTCCCCACTCTCCACCACAGGAATGTCTTTCCTACTGACTACAACAATGATTTCCTCCTCATTGTCCACCAGAGGGAAGTCCTCCCCACTGACCACCACAGGGACATCCTACTCACCGTCCACCAGAAAAAAGCCCTCCACCCTGTTTACATAAGAGACATTCACGTCACTGTCCATTACAGAGATATCCTCCCACTGTTTACCACAGGGATTTCATCTATACTATCCATCACAGGGACGATCTCATGTGCCCCACAGCAATGTCCTTCCCACTGTCCACCACAGGGACATCCTCTCCACTGTTCACAACATGGGCGTCCTCCCCATTGTCCACCATAGTAACTTCCTCCCCACTGTCCACCACAAGGACATTCTTCCCATTGTCCACCACAGAAACCTCCTTCCCACTGTCCACCAGAAAAAAGCCCTCCTTACTGTTTTCCTAAGGGACCTCTACCTCAGTGACCTCCACAATGATATCCACCACACTGTTTATCACAGGGATATCCTCTCCAGAGTCCACCAGAAACCTCCTCCACTCTGTCCACCACAAGGATGTCCTCCTCACTGTATGCAACAGGGAAGTCCTCCCGACTGTCCACCACAGTCATGTCCTCCCCCTTGTCCACAAAAGTGATGTCCTCCTCACTGTCCAGGATGGTGAAGTCTTCCCCAATCTACACCTCCGGGATATTCTACTTACTGTCCTCTGGTGTACCACAAAAATGTCCTTACCAGTGTCTGCCACAGGGACATCCTCCCCACTGTCCACAACAGGGACGTCCTTCCCACTGTTCACCACAGGGACATCCTTCCCACTGTGCACCACAAGACATTCTCCTGCTCACAACAGTGATGTCCTCTCCACTGTCCACCACAGAGTTCTCTTCTGCACTCTCCACCACAAGGACATCCTTCACACTGTCTACCACAGGATCATACTCTTATGCCCCACAGGAACCTCCTCTTCACTGTCTACAAAAATGTCCTCCCAACTGTCCACTACAGTGATATCCTCCCCAGTTTCCACCACAGGCACGTCTTTTTCAATGTCCACCACAGGAATGTCCTCCCCACTGTTTACCTCAGGGACATCCTCTTACCTGTCCACCAAAGGGAAAGCCTACCCACTCTACATAAAAGGGATGTCCCCCCAACTGTCCACCACAAGGACATACTTTCTATTGCCCACCACAAAAACATCCTCCCCACTGTCCACCATATTTATGTTCTTCTCACTGTCAACCACAGTGAAATTACTCCCCATTGTCCACCACAAAGACGTCATACCCACTGTCCACCACAAGGACTTCCTTCCCACTGTCCAAAACAATGATGTCCTCCCCACTGTCCAGCATGAATATGTCCTCCACAAATGTCCACCACATCACCATAGAAACATCCTCTCCACTGTCCACCACAAACATCCTCTTGACTGTACACCACAGAAAGGTCTTCTCCACTGTACGCCACAGGGAGCTCCTCCTCACTGCCCACCAAAAGGACATCATCCCCACTGTCCACCACAGTGATTTCCACCCCACTGTCCATCACAGTAACTTCCTCCCCTATGACCACAACTGGGACATCCTTCCCACTGTCCACAACAGGAACATTCTCCCCACTGTCCTCCAGAGGGAAGTCCTCCACACTCTTTACCAAAGGGAAAACCATCTCACTGTCCACAACAGGGGTATCCTCCTCATGGTTTACCACAAAGACTTCCTCCCCACAGTCCACCACAGGGACGTCCTCTCCACTGTCCAGCAAAGGGGTGTCCTCCGAACTGTCCACCACAGAGACGTCGTCTCCACTGTCAAACACAGATACATCTTCCTCACTGCCCACAAAAAGAAGTCCTCCCCACTCTTAAAATCTGGGATGTCCTTCTTAATATCCACCACAGGGATGTCCTTCTTAGTGTCCACCAGAAGGACATGCTCCCCACTGTCCATCACAGAGATGTCATTTCCAGTGTCCACCAGAGATACATCCTCCGCAATGTCCACCCCAGGTACGTACACAATGTCCACCACAGGGATGTCCTCATTGTCCACCACTGGGACATTCTATCCACTGTCCACCACAGGGACATCCTCCCCACTGTCTATGACAGTGATGTCCTCCCTACTGTCCTTCACAGGGATGTCCTCCTCACTGTCCACCACAGAGATGTCCTCCATACTTCCCAACAAAGGGACATCATCTTTAATGTCTTCTTTATTGTCCACCACAGGGTTGCTCTCCTGTGCACCACAGGAATGTCCTACCCACTGTCCTCTATAAAGATTTTCTCCCCACTGTCCAGCCCACTGAAATCCTCCCTTTTGTCCAACACAGAAATGTCCTCCCCACTGTCCAGCGCAGGGATTTCCTTTCCACTGTCCACCCAAATAATCTCCTTCTCACTGTCCACAACAGGGACATTTTCTTGGATATTTATACAGATGGGTAATCCCTTACATTGTATCATTCATTTTAGCAGCAATACAGGTACTTATTTGTACATGGTATACAAAACAAAGCACAATGCTTGGCAGGCTACTACAGAATTTATACCAAAATCAAGAGAACATGCCTTAATTCAAACTGCACTAAAACATGCATTTAGTGTTTTTCACTTTCTAATAGTTGTCTTTAACTCACACAGTAGACATGATTTTCTCCTTTGGTATTTTTACACAAGGACATCCTCCTCACTTTCCACCACAGAAACATCCTTCAAACTGTCCACCACAGAGATGTTTTCTCCACTGTTCACCACAAAGACTTCCTCCTGTAGATGACAGAAAACTCCTCCCCACATTCCTGAACAGGGAAGTCCTCCCCATTGATGACCACAGGGACATCTTCCACACTGTCCGCCAAAGAGATGTCCTCCCCACTGTCCACCAAAGGGTAATCCTCCACACTGTCCACCACAGGTATGCCCTTTCCTCTGTATAGGACAGAGATGTCTTCCACACTGTAAACCACAGGGACATTCTATACACTGTTGACCACAGGGATGTACATCTGTGTACCACAGGAACATCCTTCCCACCCACTGTCAACCACAGTGGTGTCTTCCCCACTCTCCAAAATGACATCCTTCACACTGTTCAAGACAGAGATGTCTTCCCCACTGTTTACCACAGGAACATCCTTCCCACTGTCCACCACATGGACATCCTCCCCACTGCCCACCACAGTGTCATCCTCAGTGCACTACAGTGACGTCCTCCACAAAGTCCACCACAGGGACGTGCTCTCCAATGTCCACCAAAGAAACTTCCTCCCCACTGTCCATCACAGTGGCATTCTCCTTATTTATCAGAACAGAAACTTCCTCCCCACTGTCCACCACAGGGACATCCTCCCCACTATCCAGCACAAGAACATCCTGCCTACTTTCCACCACAGGGACCTCCTCCTCAATCTGCACCACGGAGATGTCCTCCCAAGTGTCCACCAGAGAAACATCCTTCCCACTGTCCACTACAGGAACGTCCTCTCCACAGTCCACCAAAGCGACATCCTTCCCACTGAGTTTCACAGGGATATCCTCACCACTGTCCACCACAGGAACGTCTTCTCCACTGTCCACCAGAGTGAATTCCTCTCCAATGTCCACCAGAGGGACCTCCTCCCCACTGTCCAACACAGGGACATATTTCCCACTGTCTACCACAGAAACGTCCTTCCCATTGTTCACCACAGGGACATCCTCTCCAATGTCCACCAAAGGGGTGTCCTCCCCACTGACCTCCACAGAAATATCCTCACCACTCTCCACCAAAGGGACGTCCTCCCCACTGTCCACCACAGGGATTTCCTCCCCACTGTCTACCACAGCGATGTCCTCCTGTGCACAACAAGGAAGTGCTCGCCACTCTCCACTACAGAAATGTTTTTTACACTCTCCACCACAGGGACATCCTCCTGTGTATCACAGGGACATCCTCTACACTGTCCACCACAGGGATGTCCTCCCCACTGTCCACCAAATGGATTTCCTCTTCACTGTCCAATAAAGGGAAGTCCTCCCAACTGTTCACCTCAGGGACATCCTCCTCATTATCCACCAGATGAAAGTCCAACACACTGTTTACTTAAGGGAAACCCACATCACTGTCTACCACAGGGACGTCCTCCCCACTGTCCACCACAGGGATGTCCTCATCACTGTCCACAACAGGGATATTCTCCCCACTGTCTACCACAGGGACGTTCTTTTATATACCACAGAGATGTCCACCCACTGTCCACAACAGAAACGTCCTCCCAACTGTTCACCACATGGAAGTCCTTTGCACTGTCCACCACAGCGACATCCTCCCCTTTGTCCACCACAGGAACGTTCTTTACACTGTACACCACAGTGACAGTCTTCCAACTGTCCACCACAGGGACATCCTCCTGTATACCACAGGGACGTCCTCTGCACTTTCCACCTTAGGGAAGTCCTCTCCACTGTCCACCACATGAACACCCTTTCCACTGTCTACCACAGGGCCGTACTTCCCACTATCTGCCACAAGAACGTCCTTCCCACTGTCCACCACAGGTATGTTTTTATCACTGTCCACCACAGAGACATCCTCTCCACTGTCCACCCCTTGGAAGTCCTCCTGTGTACAACAGGGAAATTTTTCCCACTGTCCACCTCATGGGTGTCCACCCCACTGTCCACCATAAAGTCTTTCTCCAAACTCTCCACCACATGGACATGTGCCCTGTCCAGCAGGACATTAAACAGGGGACCAGGGAGATCACCTGAAATAGAGCGGGGTGTAACAGGCAAAGATGCAAAGAACGGCTACCTGTCTATATGCTGATCAGATCGCAATTTTTTTCTTTTTCACACACTGGTTATACACACAAAAAGGCAGGATGTGGGGAAGGGGATGACGCAGCAGCGTAAGTGTTCAGGGGGAGTATAGATATCTTCCATAACAGTGTGTCAGCTGGGTGAAGGTTCAGGGGCCTGGCCACTATGACTCCACCTATGATTCACTTGTCCTAATCTAAGTTGGTACTGTTTACCCAAGGTCACCTATCTACAAGGTCTATGACTAGAGCTTGGCAACTATCCATTTGTTTACAATACCTTCTAGCCATCTGTTTCAGTGTCTTTCCACAGAGACCCAAGACTTTGTGCTAGCAGGCTGACTTAGGCCTATGGCTGATTTTAGGCATTTTGTGTATAGACAGAGATGCCCCTGACATCTCCCGCCTTCTTTATATATAAGAGGATCGTGGTGATTCTAATTTTGCAAAGGTGGGGATAGAGGCCTGACCTCCAGTAATTAAAGGGGACCTTGTAATGGCTCTGGTCCTCCTGCTGTTGTTCAGTGAAGCATGAGAGCCATACCCATCCCAATGTCTTTTTCCTGGAGAGGAGATATTTTTTACATCAACACCTATGCCATCAGGCTTGTCCCTCAGGGAACCCAGAAAGATATTTTTTAATTTGTTTATTCCCTTGCAGTGCTTAGCCTCACATCCTAAGCAAGAATTTAGATCTCTAGTCAGAGGGGGTTCTGGGTGGCCCCTCTCTGCTTGGTCTAGGGGCAGGAGTCCCCTCTTTTAGGTTGAGCGGAGATTTATTTTGGGAACACTCTGGGTAGAGTAACAGCCTCATCTTGAGTCTCGTGATCCTACATGGCTAACTTATGATAATGTACCTGAATAAGTTTTGCTATCAAATCATCTATCTGTTGTTTCACAAATTTAGTAAGCTTATTTAAAGCCCAGGTACCAAAAGAAATAAACAGAAGTAACCCAATTAATGGTCCCAAAATTGTAGGAACTAGAGTTGACAACCATGAAGAGGTTGAAAACCAATTCTTGTACCAGCTTTCATCTTTCTCTCTCTGTGTCTTTTTTCAAGGCTTTCTCTGACCTTTTTCATGCTTTCTTTAACCATCTCTGTCTTATCTATGTAAAAACAACATTTTTCTTTAAGGGCAATACACAGTCTAGAGCTGTACACAATCTTTTTTAATTGTAAAAGGGTAAATCAAGTCCAATAAAGTCCTTTGCATTTTTTGGAGATCACTTCAGACAGCAAAACAAGGGATTTCTTCAGATTAGTGTTGTCAGTTTCTAGCTGTTTGATGTCCTTGTCACTGGCTCATTGAAGGTCTGGATAGTGTAAGTCTGGAGGTCAGCATCAGGATTAGAACTTCCAATAGCAAACCACGGGTGATTCATTTTTACCTGGAAAGGAAAAAGAAGGGAAATCTCAGGGAGATTTCTCTTCCCTGGATGTCAATTGTTATTCATCTTATTTATAATTGAGCCTGGCTTTTGTGAGGTTATCTATTTATTTCATTAATTTTTCTGGCAGCCATTTAGCTGTGCCTTCTTTGGTATCAAACAGGCATATCAATCTTCAGCCCCATATGAGAACTGGGTCCAGGCCATTCTATTTAAGGGTAAGATGGTCCTTCCACATAACTGTGGCATAGTTTTTATTGGTCTCAGCATGCAAATGGCAATCAGCAGCAGGTTTGCCATGAGCTTTCAGATTTAGAGAACTGAGAAAGAACAAGGTATGATGGAGAGTATTTCTGGGAGAACCTTTTGGGGGTATAATTCCTGCTCTTTTGTAATAAAAGCCAATTTTTTAGAGTTCTTAGTAAAACCAGGGCAAAAGTGTCAGCAGCCACTTGTCCCACACTCAGAGCATCATGAAGACACTATTTTAAAGTTCCACAATATCTGTTTTACAAAACTTCGTCCTTGAGGATTAGAAGGAATTTCAGTAACATGGGTAATATCTAATTGCCAACAAAACATCTCAAATGTCTGACTGCAACAGTCAGTTTTGTTTATTTTAATATGATATGGAACACCAAGTATAAAAATATAATATAGACAATAATTAATTGTACTTTCGATTGTTTTTCTTGTTAAAATTATTGTAACTAGAAAGCCTGCAAAGTGTTAAATCACACACACACACACATACACATGTATGTATATACATATATATGTATATACATATATATATATATATATATATATATATATATATATATATATATATATATATAAATTTTCTAAAATCAGAAATGGGTAACATCTACTTACTATAATTGATTACATATAAGTCCTCAAGTACTAACACCATTATTAAAAAACTGTGGACACTGAAAGTAAATTTTTATATTGTAATTTATACAGTCTCTGAAAATATCAAAATGTTGTCTCAAGCAATTATTATTAAACATAGATCCACAAAGATGTACTGTCTTGTGGTGATGTTATATAGACAAATAGATGACTTTTTAAGTCTTAATGATGATCTTTATAAAAGAAATTTAATTAATGATTATTAAGCTCTTTTATATTGAGACTGTTACTAGGCCTTTTTCTGATAGTCAAAACTGTAATAAGAATTTTGTCAGTCTCTCAAGTAACATCAGTTAATTATTCTTAGATAATAACCAGACTTTTTTCCACTTAGGGAACATTCTAGGAGGTTATAAAATAATTTGCAAAAGATCAATAAAAAGGGAACCAACAATTTACTGTAGGTGTTAGAATAGAAAATAAAACATTGTCTGGGCTTATCTACACAAATCTTCACTGATAACCCAGTTATAGTTCTAAACCCTCAGTGAACCTGTGGAGCCAGGCAGGTAATGGATGTTTAGCCACACAATCACTTTTAACAAATATGTATGCAAACATTATTTATTATAAACCTTCATCTCAATTTTTTGGCATAAACTTGTAACCAACTTTGTAATGTGTGATTATATATTCTAAAATATATGAATACTGAGGACAAAAGGATATGAGGGCAAATATAATGGAGACATAAAATAGAACTCTTTGTCTATTTCTACTTAGAATATAAAATAAACCTTTTTTCTTTTTCTCAAATAAAATAGGAGTTTTCTTTGTACTTTTTCATTAGATAGCTTTCATAAAAAACTTTTTTACACCAAATAATAAACTCTTTAATAACTTTTAAGTGGCCTCAGACTAGCAGGCATAAGTTAGAGTCTAGCAGTTTTTGCCCAGACAAAACAAAGGCTGTTTACTTAATCTTTGACTATTTTAGAATGAGGTGCTAAGTGCCAAAAAACTGTAGCTTTTGATCTCAGGGATCACAAAAGGCAGATCAGCTACAGTGGCACAGTAATCTAGATAGACATACTCTTATTGTATAGTAACCCCAATGTAAAGAATAAAATTGTATGACCAATTGTTTTTTTTTGTAGTGTTTGTAACCTATCTGATATACAGATTTGTTATGGCATCTTTTTTGGGGTCTAGGAAATCTAGTATGAGCTCTTAAATGTCTTAAAAAATTAAGGAAAATACGTGTTTCTTAAATGTATTTGAAAATTTTGAAAATTAGCAATGTCTAGAAAAGAAACAATTTAAAGCAATTATAAACCATAAGTCAGGTACTGGCTATAAGTATATCAATTGAAACCTTAATATTTTATGTTTTAAATAGTGGCTACAGCATGTAGTTCAATTATCTTTGCTGAAGCAGGGGAAAGTAAAGAAAGTAAATATGTAATCTAATTATGTATATTGTCTTCTCATTAAATGAGATGTTTATTAATACAGTGAACACACCTATTATGGGATATATATATATATATATATATATATATATATATATATATATATATATGCATGTATAGAGAAAAACTGACAAATTGATCATGTATTAGGCCAAATATCAGTATTTTTTAATAACTAATTTTATTATTGTTTGGAATAAGGAATATCTCATTAAGTTCTTTCTTAAGATTCTTTTATGATCTTAACCTATAGTTTTATATTAACACAGCAACAGTTTTAAAACAGGATGTTAAAATTTTTTTTGGAATTAAAGAAATATAAATTTGTATTAATAATCTTTTTTTATCAAAGGACTGTTATAAAACAACCAACAACTAATCAACTTAGATAATATATCTATCAATAATAGCTTTTTCTATTTTCTGTAAAATTATTTTTGTTTATCAGCCAATTGTAGAAAAAAATTAGGGTTTGTATCCCTCTTGAGAACATTAAACAGGGGCTTAAGTCTTTTTGTGGTAAGCTTAAAATTAGATCTTAGCCAATTATCATCTTTTAGAAGCATTTGAAAATAATTTAAAATAAGTAAACTATGTTTTCTTCTTTGATTTTTTTTTGTGTGTGTCAATTTATTTAGGAATATAACTGATGTCTCAGATATTGAAAAGATATTGTCTTTGGATGTTTTGGGAGCAACACACACTCTCTAAAATGTTAAAGCTTGTTGTATGAGAGCAAAGGCTTATATTAAAACTCTTTTAGAGGGATAAATTAATAAGCCAATTGTATAACAGAAGAAGGTGTTCATCCAAGCCTTGTTTGATCCCAGATAAAACTCTTCCTGAGATTTCTTTTTTATATCTGGTTTCTGAATGACTCCAACTTTGAATTACCAGTTTTAATCCAACTTTTTGTTATCAAAAATATAAATTTGTAATCATACCCAATAATATATAACCAGAACATGTAGAACATATTTATATATTATTTTTTAAACCAATTAAAAATAAAAATAAATGTACATCTAAACAAATTTTCTTTCATTTTTAGCTGTAATTTAAGAAAAAAGCACCCTTTCACTTATCAAACTGGGAAAGACCACTATCAACTCCCTTACTACAGAAGCCAAAAACTGTTGGCCCCCTTCCAAGAGCCGCTTATGAAAACAGTTAACTCCTCTCAAGGTTCTTTCTACTGATGCCCTTCTCCTAGCCACAGAGCAGGGTGAATTATCAGTTTTCCTAGTGTAAATTGAGACTTCTTCCCAAGCAAACTAAATCAATTTAAACTAAATCGAGCTGTTTTAACCAGTTTTCTTTTGAACAAGAAACATAGATCAACCAATCATTCAGACAACAAGACAAAGACAGACATGGACAATATTAGTATACCAATGACAGACAATAAACAGGAAATACAAGATTGAAAATTTCCCCGATGAGAGACAGAGAGATTAGGGTGTCCCCCATCATCTCCTGCTCCCAGGAGGGCTCTGTAATAAGCTTTATGTTTTTCTTAGGTTAACACTCTAGCTGGCAACTTCTTTCACTTTCTCCCTTCTTCTCTCTGTCATTTTTCAAGGTTTAACTTATCTCCTCCGTATGAGGGAAAATATTTTTTATGAATATTCTCTTCTTAGGAAAACAACACTAATGAAAACAAAGAATTTAAAATTTTTTTTCCTTCTTTTTTCAACCCTAGTTCCCCATGTTCTGAAGAGCCTTGTCAGAATGAGTGACTTGTTAGAACATGCATGTCCTGTGCTTTGTCTTTAACCCTAATTCTTTGTGCCCTGGGTGATTCACTCCTTGAGTGTCACGAGATGCCTGTCCCAGGGGGCCTTTCACCTTGATGCTGACACCACTCTGATCCTTCCAAGGATTGTCCCATAGTTGGGTGGACTGTGATATCTTTCTAAGGGGTGTGCTCTCAAGCAACTCCTGCGGGAAAAATGTCTTTTGGGTGCTTCTCTGGGGGAGTCACTACAAAAAGTGCTCCGAAATTGGGAGTGCCTCCATACACTCAGAACAGCCACCCTTAATGCTCCCGAAACCTGGCAGGCCTAACTTCTTTGGGGGAGTTGGCATACCTTCTTCTGCATCTTCTCGAGCCCGTGGACACTGGGCGCAGAACATCTTGTCTTCAAGCTCCTCAACATTGGGTGCCAAAATGTCCTGTCAAGCAGGACATTAAACAGGGGTCCAGGGATATCACCTGAAAGAGAACGGGGGGGTGGGTAACAGGCAAAAACGCAAAGAACGGCGACCTGTCTATAGGCTGACCAGATCTCAATTTTTTCTTTTTCACACACTGGTTATATACACAAAAAGGCAGGATGTGGGCAGCAGCATTAATGTTCAGGGGTAGTACAGATATCTTCCAGACCAGTGTGTCAGCTGGGTGAAGGTTCAGTGGACAGGCCACTATGACTCTGTCTATGATTCATTTGTCCTAATCTAAGTGGGTACTGTCTAACCAAGGTCACCTATCTACAAGGTCTATGACTAGAGCCTGGCAACTGCTTGTTTACAATACCTTCTAGCTATCTGTTTCAGTGTCTTTCCACAGAGATCCAAGACTTTGTGCTAGCAGGTTGACTTAGGCATATGGCTGATTTTTGGCCTTTAGTGTATAGACAGAGATGCCTCTGACAGACATCTTTGCCACTGTTTACCAAAATGACATTCTTCTGTGCATCACAGGATGTCCTCACACTGTCTAATACACAGATGTCCTCCCCACAGTCCACAAGTACCTTTTTCCAACTGTCCACCACAGTGAAATCCTCCCTAATGTCCACCAGAGGGACAACCTCCTCACTGTCCAACAAAGGGATGTCCTCCCAACAGTCCATGACAGTGACATCCTCCCCATGGTCCATTACAGGGACATCCTCCCAACTGTCCACCACAGGGACATTCTCCACACTGTCCACCACAGGAACATCCTCCCCACTGTCCACCACAGGGATATCCTCCCCCACTGTCCACCACAGGGATGTCCTCTTCACTGTCCACCACAGGGATGTCTTAACCACTGCCCACAATAGATACATACTCCCCACTGTCCACCCCAAAACGTCCTTCCCACAGTTCATCATATGTATGTCCTCCTCACTGTCAACCACAAGAACATCCTACCCACTGTCCACTAAAGGGGCGTCCTCTCCACTGACCTTTACACGGATATCCTCCCCACTGTCCACCACAGAGATTTTTTTCCACAGTCCACCACAGGGACGTCCTCCCCACTGTCCACCACAGGGGTGTCCTCATCCCTGCACTACAGGGATGTTCTCCCTCTGTCCACCACAAAGATGTTCACCCCACTGTCCACCTCAGAAACATCCTCCCCACTCTCCAGCACCAGAAAGTCCTCCTCAATGTCCATTTTAGGGACGTGCTCCCCATTGTCTGCCACAGGTACATCCTCTCCACAGTCGAACACAGGTACATCTTCTTCACTGTCTTCCACAGAGATGTCCTCACAACTGTCCACCACAGAGAAGTCCTACTGTTCAACACAAGGATGTCTTTCCCTCTGACCACCACAGAGATGTCCTCCCCTCACTCCACCTCTGGGACATCTTTTCCACAGTCCACCCAGGGAAATCCTCCCCAATGTCCATCAGAGGGACATACTTCTCACTGTCTGACACAGGGATGTTCTTCCCACTATCCACCACAGAGACATCCTCCTCACTGTCCACCACAGGTATATCCTCCACACTGTACACCACAAGGAAGTCCTCCTGTGTACAACAGGGACGTCCTTACCACTGTCCACCACAGGAGCATCCTCTCCAATGTGCACCATAGTGTCTTGCTCCGCACTGTCCACGACAAGGACATCCTCACCACTGAGCACCACAAGGATATCCTACTTTACATCAAAGGACATCGTCTCACTGTCTACCACAGAGATGTCCTAAACACTGTCCACCACAGGGACGTTCTCCACACTGTCAACCACAGGGAGGTCCTCCCAACTGCCCACCACAAGGACTTCCTCCCCAATGTCCACAACAGTGAATTCCTTTCCACTGTCCACCACAGGGATTTCCTCTCCACTGTCCAAAACAGAGATATCCTAACCACTGTCCACCACAGAAACATCCTCACAAATGTCCAACTCAGGGATGTCCTCCCCACTGCCCACCACAAGAATGTCCTCCCCACAGTCCGCCAAAAGGAGCTCCTCCCCACTGTCCACCACAGGGACATCCTTCCCACTGTCCACCACAGCAATGTCCTGCCCACTGTCAACCACAGGGATGTCCTCCCCATTGTTTACCACAGGGGCATTCTCCTCTTTGATCACCACAACACGTCCTCCACACTGTCCAAGACAAAGATATCCTTTCCACTGTTCACCACAGAAACAATCTCCCCACTGTCCATCACCACAACGTTCTGCTGTGCACCAAAGAAACGTCCCTCCACTGTTCTCCACAGGTACATCCTCCCTACTGTCCAACAAAGGGGCATCCCCACACTGTTCACCACAGTGATATTCTCCCCACTCTCCACCGCAGGGATGTCCTCCTGTGCACAACAAATACATCCTTCCCACTGTCCACCACAGAAATGTCCTTTCCACAGTCCACCACAGAAACGTCCACCCCACCGTTCACCACAGAAACATCCTTCTCACTGTCCACCACATTCCCATCCTTCTCACTGTTTACCACAGGGATATCCCTACTGTCAACCACAGGGACATCCTTACCACAGTACACAACAAGGACTTCATCCCACTATCCTCCAAAAGGCTTCCTCACCATTTTCCACCACAGGGAAGTCCTTCTTACTGTCTACCACAGTGACATCCTACTCTTGGTCCACCACCAGAACTTCCTCCCCACAGTACACCACAGGGATGTCCTACCCACTGTCCACCCCACTTAAATCCTTCCCAGTCTCCACCACAGGGATGTCCTGCCTACTGTCCACCACAGGGATTTCCTCCTCACTCTCAACCATAGGAAAGTCCTCCCCACTGTTTGTCATACAGGGACATCCTCTTCACTATCTACTCCACTGAAACCTCCCCACAGTCCACCACAGGAACATTCACCTGTGCGCCACAAGGATGTCCTTCCCACTGTCCACAACAGAGATTTCCTTTCAACTGTCCACCACAGGGATGTCCTCCCCACTGTCCACCACAGGGATGTCCTCCCCAGTGTCCACCACAGGGATGTCTTCCTCACTGTCCATCACAGGCCCATCTTTCTCACTGTTCACCACAGGGACATCCATCCAACTCTCATCAAAGGGACTTCCTTCACAATGTTTACCACAGGGATGTCCTTCCCACTGTCCACCACAGGGACATTCTCGCCACTGTTTACCACAGGGACTTTTTTTGGTACCACATAGATGTTCACACCACTGTGCACCACAGAAACGTCCTTCCCACTGACCACCAAAGGAAAATCCTCCCTACTATCCATCTTAGGGATGTCCTTTTCACTGTCCACCACAGGTACGTTCTCCTCATTGTTCACCACAGGTACGTCCTCGTTACTTTCCCCCAGAGAAATGTTCTCACAACTCTCCACCATGGAGAAGTCCTTTCCACTGTCCACTCCTGGAACATCCTCCCCACTGTCCACCACAGAAACATCCTCCCCACTGTCCACTAGAGTTACGTCCTCCCTACTGTCCAACACAGGGATGTCCTCCTCACTGCCCAACTCCAGGATGTCCTCCACACTGCCCACCAAAGGGACATCCTCCTTATTGTCCACCACAGTGCCTTCCTCCTGTGCACTACAGAAACGTCCTCTCCATGGTCCACCACAAGGGTGTTTTTCCCACTGTCCACCCCACTGAAATCCTCCCCACTGCCAACACACAGACATTGTTTTCACTGTCCATACCAGGGATGTCCTATCCACTGTCCACCACAGGGACATCTTCTTCACTGTCAACCACAGGGACGTTCTCCTCACTGTCCTCAACATAGAAATCCTCTCCACTCTACACTCAGGGACGTCAACCTTACTGTTCACCACAGAGACATTCTCCCCAGTGTCCACCAGAAAGACATCCTCTACTGTGTCCACAACAGGGACATCATACCCACTGTCCACCACAGAAAAATCCTCCCCTCTGTTCACCACAAGGACATCCTTCACACTGTCCAACATAGGTATGTCCTCCCCACTGACCACCACAGGGATGTACTCCACACTGTCCAAGACAGAGATGTCTTTTTCACAGTTCACCACAGGGACATCCTCCCTACTGTCCACCACAGGGATGTAATTGTCACTGTCCAACACAGTGTCATCCTCATGTGCACCACAGGGACTTCCTCCCCACTGTCCACCAAAGGGACGTCCTACCCACTGTCCAAAACAGAGAAGTCCTCACCAATATCCACAACAGGGACATCCTTCCGACTGTCCACAACAGGGATGTCCTCCCCACTGTCCACCACAGGTACATTCTTCCCATTATTTAACAGAGAGATGTCCAACCACTGTCCACCACAGGGATGTTTTTCCCACTGTCAGCCACCGGGACATCCTTCCCACTGTGCACCACAGCGACATCTTCATGTGTACAAAGGGACATCCTCACCCCTGTCCAACACAGGGATATCCTCCACACTTTCCACCACAGGGACATCATTCCCACTGTCCACTACAGGGAAGTTCATCCCTCTGTCAACTACAGGGATGTCCCCTCACTGTAAATCTCAAGTATGTCCTCCCCAGTATCCATCACAAGGATATCCGTCCCACTGTCCACCATAGGGATGTTCATTTCACTGTCCACCACAGAGATGTCCTACCCACTGTTCACAAAAGGGATGCCCTCCCCACTGTCAACCACAGATAATTCTTCCCCACTGTACACCACAGCAATGTCCTCCTCTATATCCACCCAAAGAATGTCCTCCCATGTACCACAAGAATGTCTGTCATTTTGTCCACAACAGGCACCTAATCTCCAATGTCGACCACAGAAAAATCTTCCCTACTGGCCACAACAGGACAGTTCTCCCCACTGTCCAACACAGGGTCATCCTCCCCACTCTACACACAGTGACCCCCTCCCCAATCTGTAGCACAAAATGTTCTCCCCACTGTTCAGCACAGAAAAGTCCTCCCCACTGTCCACCACAGGGACGTCCTCCTCACTGTCTACCACAGATGTGTCCTCCCCACTGACCATCACAAGGACGTCCTCCACACAGTCCAAGACAGAAATGTTCTCCCCACTGTTCACCACAGAGACATCCTCCTGACTGTCCACCAGAGGAATGTCCTCGACACTGTCAACCACAGTGTTGTCCTCCTGTGTACCACAGGGATGTCCTCCCCACTGTCCAAGCCAGGGAAGTCCTCCCCACTGTCCACCACAGGGACATCCTTCCCACCATCCACGACATTGATGGTCACCCCACTGTTTAACATATGGATGTTTTTTCCATTGTCCAGCACAGTGACATCCTTTTATGTACCACAGGGACGTCCTTACCACTGTCCACAACAGAGGCGTCCTCCCCACTGTCCACCACAGCAATGTCCTCCTGTGAACCAAAGGAACATTATCCCCACTGTCCACAAGATTGTCCTCCCCAGTGTCCACCACAGTGAAATTCTCCCCACTGTCCATAACAGGGACATCATCCCTAATTTCCAACATAAGGGCACCCTTCCCACTGTCCACTACAGGAAAGTCCTCCATAGTGTCAACTTTAGGGATGTCTTCATCACTGTAAACCTCAGGAATGTCCTCCCCAGTATCCACCACAGGGATGTACTTCCCACTGTCCAACACAGGGATGTTCTCTTCACTGTCCACCACAGAGATGTCCTACCCAATGTTCACAACAGGGATTTCCTCCCCATATTCCACCACAGAGAATTCTTCCCCTCTGTCCACCACAGCAATGTCATCCCCTCTATCCATCAAAGGGATGTCCTCCCTTGCACCACAGGGATGTCCTTCATTTTATCTACAAATGGGACCTCCTCACAATATCCACCACAGTAAAATTCTCCCTACTGTCCACCACAGGAAAGTTCTCCACACTGTCCACTGCAGGGACATCCTCCCCACTGTACCCACATTGACCCCCTCCACACTCTTTACCACTGTCTACCACAGGGATGTCCTCCTCACTGTCCACCACAGGGACATCCTTCGAACAGTCCACCACAGGGCGTGATAGCCACTGACCACCACAGGTACATCCTTTTCACTGTCCACCACAGGTACATCCTCCTCACTGTCCACCACAGGGATGTCCTCTCCACTAACCACCACAAAAACATCCTTCACACAGTCCAAAAGAGAGATATCCACTCCATTGTTCACCACAAGGACATCTTCCCCTCTGTCCAACACAATGATGTCCTCCCCTGTGTCTACCACACTGCCATCCTCCTGTTCACCACAGGGACATCCTCCCCACAGTACACCAAATGTACATTCGTCCCACCATCCACCAAAGAGACATACACCTCACTGTCCACCAGAGGGATGTTTTTCCCACTGTCTACCACAGGGACATCCTCCTGTGTACCACAAGGACATCCTTACCACAGTCCACCACAGGGGCATCCTCACCACTGTCCACCAAAGTAACATTCTTGCCACTGTCTACTACAGGGATGTCCTCCTCACTGTTCACCACAGGGATGTCCTCCCCATTGTACACCTTAAAGACATACTTCCCACTGTCCACCACAGGAAAGTCCTTTCCACTATCCACCACACGGATATTTCCCCACTGTCTACCATAGGGACATATTCCCCACTGTCCACTACAATGACGTCCTCCCCACTGTCCATTATACCAATGTCCTTCTCACTGTCAGCCACAAAGGTATCCTCTCCACTGTTTACCATAAGGACGTCCTCCTTACAGTCCACCACAAGGATGTCCTCTCCATTGTCCCCTAAAGGAAAGTCCTTCCCACTGTCCACCACAGGGACATTTTCCCCACTGCCCACCACAGCAACTTTTTCCCAATGCCCACCACAGGGAGGTCCTTCCCACTGTTCACCTCAGGGACATCCTTTTTCCTGTCCACAGCAGGGATGTTCTTCCCAGTGTCCACCACAGGAACATCCTCCCCACTGTCTACCACAGGGGTGTCATACCAACTGTCCACACAGGGATGACTTCTCCACTGTCCACCAAAGGGAAAATGCATGGCTGGCTAATACAGTGTTTATACCAATATCAAAAACACTTCTTAACACAAACTGCACAAGTAATGTGCATTTAGTGCTTTTTGCTCTGTAATCCTTGCCTTTAACTCAGGTAGTACCAATGCTTTTGTCCTTGGGTATTTATCAAGTTACATCCTCTTCATTTTCCACCACAGTAACGTCCTTCAAACTGTCCATCACAAAGACGTCCTTGCCAGTGTCTACCACAAAGGCGTTCTCTTGTATACCATAGAGAAATCCTCCCCATAATCCGCCACAGAGAAGGCTTCCCCACTGACCACCAAAGGGACATCCTCCACACTGTTCACCACAGAGATATCCTCCCAACTGTCCACCACAGGGACATCCTCTCCACTGTACACCACAGGTACTTCTCTGTGCACAACAGAGACATCCTTCCCACTATCCACCATAGAGAAATTCTTCCACCTGTCTACCACAGGGGTGTCATCCTTTCTAACTATCACAAGGATGTCCTCCACACTGGCCAAGACAGAGATGTCCTCCCCACTGTTCACTGCAGAGACATCCTACTGACTGTACACCACAGGAATGTCCTCCACACTGGCAACCACAGTGTTGTCCTCCTGTGAAACTCAGGGATGTCCTCCATACTGTCCAAAAGAGGGACATCTTCCCCACTGTCCAGAACAGAGACGTCCTCCCAACTGTCCACCACAGAGGCATCCTGCCCACTTTCCATCACAGGAATGTCCTCCCCACTGCCCACCACAAGTATATTCATCCAATTCTCTACAACAATGACGGACACCCCAGTGTCCATCACAATGTTGTATTCCCCACTGTCCACCACAGGAACGTCCTCCTGTGTTCCACAGGAATGTCCTTACCACTGTCCAAATCAGGGGCATCCTCCCCATGGTCTACCACACAAACGTCCTTCTGTGCACCATAGTAACATCCTCCCCACTGTCCACAAGGTAGTCCTGCCCAGTGTCCAACACAGTGAATTCCTCCCCACTGTAAACCTCAGGGATGTTCTTCCCAGTATCCACCACAGGGACATCATTTCCACATTCCACCACAAGGACGTTTTCCTTACTGTCCACCACAGAGATGTCCTACCCACTGTTCACAACAGGGTTGTCCTCCCTCGTGTCCACCACAAAGAATTCTTCCCCACTGTCCACCACAGGGACGTATTCCTCCCTGTCCACCAGAGGCATGATCTACCAACTGCCTACCCCAGAGATGTGCTTCTTACTGTCCACCAAAGTAAATCCTCTCCATTGCCCAACACAGGGATTTCCTGCCCACTGCCCACCACAGAAATGTTCTCATCACTGTCTACAACAGGGAAGTCCTCCCCACTGTTCACCAATGGAATGTCATTCCCGCTCTCCACCATAGGGACATCCTCCTATGTACCACAGGGATTTCCTCACCACTTTCCTAAACAGGTGCATCCTAAACACTGACCTCCACAAGGACCTCCTCCGCACTCTCTACCACATGGACATCCTCCCCACTATCCACCACAGGGACAATCTTCTGTGCACCACAGGGACATCCACACAGTTGTCCACCACAGATATATTCTTTCCACTGCCCACCTCAGGAATGTCTTCTTCTCTATCCACCACAAGGATGTCCTTCCATGCAACACAGGGATATCCTCCACTTTGTACAAAACAGGGATGTCCTCCTCACTGTCCACCACAGTGAAATCTTCCCTACAGTTCAACAAAGAAAAGTTCCCACCACTGTCCACCACAGGGGTGTCCTCTCCACTGTAGTCACAGGGACCTCTTACCGACACTACCACAGGGATGTACTCCCCACTCTCTACCACAGGGATGTCCTCCTCACTGTCCACAACAGAAAAGTCCTCCTCAGTGTCCAGCAAAATACATCCTCCCACTGTTCACCAGAGTGACATACTACCCAGTGACCACCACAGGGACATCCTCTCAACTGTCCACCACAGGGACATCATTCCCACAGTCCACCACAGGTACATCCTCCCTACTGTCTACCACAGGTATGTCCTCCTCACAGTCCACTACAGGGATGTCCTCCCAACATCCACAACAAGTACATCCTTCACACTGTTCAAGGCAGGGAAGTCCTCTTCACTGTTCAACACAGGGACATCTTCCCCACTGTTGACTGCAGGGATGTCCTCCCCACTGTCCACAACAGTGTCGTCCTCCTGTGCACCACAGGGACATTTTTCCCAGTGTCTACCACAGTGAAATCCTCTCCATTGTCCACCACAGGGACATCCACCTCACTGTCCACCAAAGAAAAGTCTTTCCCACTGTCCACCACAGGGACATCCACCTCACTGTCCACCAAAGAAAAGTCTTTCCCACTGTCCACCACAGGGACATTCTCCCCACTGTCAACTACTGGGACCATTTTCCCACTGTCCACAAAAAGGATGTTTTCCCCATTGTCCATCACAGGAAAGTACTTCCCAAAGTCCACCATAGGAACATCCACTCTACTGTCCACAATAGAGACATACTTCCCACTGTCCATCACAAAGATGTCCTTCCCACTGTCTACTATACGTATGTCCTCCTCACTGTCAACCACAGGGAAATCCTCCCCACTGTCCACCACAAGGACATCATCCCCACCTTCCACCACAATGACGTCCTTTCCACTCTCCACAAAAATTACGTTCTCCCCATTGTCCACCAGAGGAAAGTCCTTTCCACTGTCCACCACAGATATGTCCTCCCCACTGTCCAGCACAGGGAAGTCCTTCCCACTCTACACTACAGGGACATCCTCCCCACTATCCACCACAGAGAAATCCTTCCTACTGTCCACCAAAGGGACATGCTCCACAGGGATATCCTCCACACTCTCCACCACAGAGGCATCCTTGAAACTGTCCACCACAGGGACTGATTCCTGTATACATCTGGGATGTCCTCCCCACTGTCTACCACAGGGTTGTTTTCCCAAGACCATCACAAGGATGTCTTCCAAATTGTCCAATACAGAAATGACCCCCCCACCATTCAACACAAGGACATCCTCCCAATTGTTCACCACAGTAATATCCTCTACACTGTCCACCACAGTGTTGTCCTCCTGTGTACCACAGGGATGTCCTTCCCACTGTCCAAAACAGGGACATCCTCCCCACTGTTTACAACAGGGACATCCTCCCCACTGTCCACCACAGGGACATCCTTCCCACTGCCCACCACAGGGATGTCCTCCTCCCTGTCCACCACAGGTATATTCTTCCAACTGTCCATGACAGTGACGGTCAGCCCACTGTACAACACATGGATGTTTTCCCAAATGTCCACCACAGGAACCTCCTCCTGTGTACCACAGGGACATCCTTACCACTGTCCCAAACAGAGGCGTCCTCCCCACTGTCCACCAGAGGGACCTCCTCCTGTGCACCACAGAAACATCCTCCCCATTGTCCACCAGGTCGTGCTCCCCAGTGTCTATCACAGTGAATTCCTCCCCACTGTCCATAACAGGGACGTCCTTCCCACTATCCAAAATAAGGACATCATTCCCACTGCCTACCACAGTGACTTCTTTCCCACTGTCCACTATAGAGACATACTTTCCACTGTGCACCACAGGGACATTCTCTGTGCACAACAGGGATGTCCTCACCACTGTTCACAACAGAGATGTCCCTTACACTGTCCACCACAGGGAAATCCTTCACACTATCCACCATAGGGACATCCTCTTGTGTACCACAGGCTTCTCCTCCCCACTGTTCACTACAGGGACATCTTCCCTACTGTCCACAATAGGGATATCCTTCCCACTGTCCTCCACAGGTATGTTCTTCCCACCATCCACCACAGAGACGCCCACCCCACTGTCCACCACAAGAATGTTTTCCTCACTGTCCACCACCAGAACATTCTTTCCACTGTCCACTATATGGATGTCCTCCTCAGTGTCCACCACAGGGATGTCCTTCCCAGTGTACACAATAGGGCATACTTCCCACTGTCCACCACAGGAAAGTCCTTCAAATTGTCCACAACAGGGATGTTATCCCCACCATTAACCACCTAGACCTCCTCTTAACTGTCCATCACAAGGGTATACTCCCCAATTTCCACCACAGGAAAGTCCTTTCCACTCTCCACCACAGGAATGTCCTCTTCACTGTCCACCATAGGGACATACTCTCCACTTTCTACCAAAAGGATGTCCTCCCCACTGTCCGACACAAGGATGTCCTTCCCATATTTCATTATAGGAAAGTTCTTCCCACTGTCCACCACAGGGACGTCCTATCCACAGTCAACCACTGGGACCTCCTTTCCACTGTCCACCACATGGATGTCCTTCCCTCTGTCCAGCACAGGGAAGTCTTCCCCACTCTCCACCACAGGGATGTCCTCCCCACTGCCTACCACAGGGACTTCCTCCCCACTGCCCACCACAGAGATGTCCTCCCCACTGTCCACCTCAGGGATGTCCTCCTTCCTATCCACCACTGAGACATCCTCTCCACTGTTCACCACAAGTACATCCTACCCACTGTCCACCACAGGGGCATGATACCAACTTTCTACCACAGAGATGTCTTTCCCACTGTCTACCAAATGGACAATGCATGTCTGGGTAATACAGTGTTTATACCAAAATCAAAGGACACATCTTACCTCAAACTGCACAAGTAACGTGTATTTAGTGTTTTCAGCACTCTCATAGCTGTCTTTAACTCAGGTAGTACACATGCTTTTCTACTTGGGTATTTATACAAGCATGTCCTCCTCACTTTCCACCATAGGAACGTCCTTCAATCTGTTCAACACAAAGATTTCCTAGTCACTGTCCACCACAAAGATGTCTTCTTGTGTACCACAGAGCTGTCCTCCCCACTGTCCACCAGAGATGCGTCCTCCCCATTGACCACCACAGGTATGTCCTCCACACTATCCACCATAGAGATGTCCTCACACTGTCCCCACTGAGACATCCTCCACACTGTCCACCACAGGGACTTACACGTGTGTACAACAAGGACATCCTCCCCACTGTCCACCATAGGGGTGTCCTCTTCACTTACCACCACAAGGACGTTCTTCACACTGTCCATCACAAGGACATCCTTCACAATGTCTACCACAAGGATGTCCTCCTGTGTACCACAGTGACTTCCTTGCCACTTTTCACAACAGGGGCATCCTCCCCACTGTTCACCACATGTACTTTCTCTCCACTGTCCACCACAGGGACATCTTCCTCATTGTGCTTTACAGGAACATCCTTCTGTGCACAACAGAGACAACCTCACCACTATTCAACACAGTTACATCCTCCCCACTGTCCACCACATGATGTCTTGACCCGACCTGCAGGCCAAGTAATTCGTGGGGGCAAGGAGGACCACAACCTGAAAGAAGAATGGGCGAGAGAGAGAAATGACTCAAGGAAGCTATTGCTTGTCAAGAGTCATGTATTTGGGCACAAAGCACATTTTAATACCACAGTTTGTAAAGGGAGTGGTAAGAGGAATTTAGGTGGTGGAAAAGTTCAGAATCTTCTCGGCCTGTGCCCTTAAACAATGTGCAGTCCACCTGCTTTTCTCAAAAGATATGGTACACTGCTTTTCCCAGAAGACACAGTACGCTGCTTTGAATCTACCTGCAGCTGCCAAGCAGGATCTTGTGGTTCCCAGGCAGGATGAAACTGCAGGGGACATTGTGCAGGTGGGGAGAAGTAGGGGGTGAGGGTAAGAGGCGAGGGTCCTGGCTTCTGACAATGTCTTCCCCACAGCCCACCACAGGGATATCCTCCCCACTGACCACCATAGGAACATCCTTTTCTCTGTCCATCATAGGGAGGTCTACCCCATAGTCCACCGTAGAGAAGGCTTCCCAACTGTCTACCACAGGAATGTCCTCCTCACTGTAAACCACAGGGATGACATTTTTACTATCCACCACAAGTACATCCTTCCCACTGTCCACCAAAGGGACATTCTCCTCACTGTCCACTACAGGGATGTCCTCCCCACTGTCCACCACAACAATGTCCTCCCCACTGTCCACCACAGAAAAGTCCTTCTCACTGTAAACCACAGAGATGTCTTCACCACTGTCCACCAAAGGGACGTCCTCCTGTGCACCACAAAGAAGTCCTCTCCACTGTCCACCACAGAGATGTCCTCCCCTAACTCCACCACATAGACTTTTTTCCACTTTCCACTACAAGGACATCCTCTCCACAGTCCACCACAAGGATGTCCTCACCAATGTTTACCACAGAGATGTTTTTTCTACTGCCCACCACAGAAACGTCCTCCCCACTGTAAACCACAGAAAAGTCCTACTCACTATCCACCACAGAGATGTCTTCACCTCTGTCCATCATAGGGACATCCTCCTGTGCACCACAAAGACATCCTCTCCACTGTCTACCATAAAGAAGTCCTCCCCACTCTCCACCACATAGACTTTTTTCCACTTTCCACCACAGGACATCCTCCCCACAGTACACCATAAAGAAACCCTCCCCGCTGCCCACCAGAGACATCCTCTTCACTGTCCACCACAGAAAAGTCCTTCCCACTTTCCACCACAGAGGCGTCCTCCATACTGTCCACAACAGGGATGTTCTCAAGTCCTCCACAGAGATGTCCTCCTGTGTATCACAGGGATGTCCTCCTCACTTTCCACCACAGGGAAGTCCTCTCCATTGTCCACAACACGAACATCCTTTCCACCAGCACCAGAGAGATGTCCTTCCCACTTTCCAGCACAAAGACATCCTCCTGTGCACCAAAAGACATCCTCCCCACTGTCCACCAAGTAATTTCCTCCCCACTGTCCACAACAGAAACATCCTCCAAACTGTCCACCATAGGGACGTACTTCCCGCAGTCTGCCAAAGGGTCATCCTCCCCATTGTTTATCACAGGCATGTTCTTTCCACTGTCCACCACAGAGACATATGCCCCACTTTCCACCAAAACTGACATCCTCCCCACTGTGCACCACAGGGACTTCCTCCTGTGTACCACAGTGAGTCTTTACCACTGACCACCACAGGGGCATCCTCCCCACTCTCCGCCACAGGGTAAAGCTCCCCACTGTCCAGCACATGGACATCCTCCCCACTGTGCACCACAGCGACATCCTCCTGTGCACTACAGGATGTCCTATTCACATTCTACCACAAAGATGTCCTTCCCACTGTCCACCACAGGGATGTCCTCCAAACTGTCCACTACAGGCAAGTCTTTCCTACTGTCCAACACAAGGATGTATTTCTACCACAGAGACATTCTTCCAACTGTCTACCAAAGAAAAGTCCCACCAGAGTCCACCACAGGGATGTCCTCCCCACTGTCCACCACAGAAATGTCCTCCTCACACTTCAAAACAGAGAACTCATCCCCAATGTCCACCACAGGGATGTCATTTCCACTGTCCACCAAAGGGACGTCCTTCTATGTACCACGGGGACTTCCTCAGCACTGTCCTCCACAGGGGCATCCTCAAAACTAAACACCAAAAGGACTTCTTTCACATTGTCCACCAGAGGTTCTTCCTCCCCACTGTCCACCACAGGGATATCTTCCGAACCTTCCACCACAGGGACAAATTCCTGTGCACCACAGGGACATCCACCTAACTGTCCACAATAGAGATGATCTCCCCACTGTCCAAAACAGGAATGTCCTCCTCTTTGTCCGCCACAGGGACATCCTTCCCTCTCTCCACCACATGTACATCTTCCAATGTATCACATTGATGTCCACCACACTGTACACCACAGAAACCTCCTACCTACTGTCCACGACATGTAAGTCCTCCCCACTGTCCACATTAGGGATTTCTTCCTCATTGTCCACCACAGAAATGTCCTCCCAACTGTCCACCACAGGGACGTACCCCTATGCACCACTAAACCACCTCCCAACTGTCCAACACAGAAATGTCCTCTCCACTGTCCACCACAGGGAAGTCTTCCCCACTGTCCACCACAGGGACAAGCATACCACAGTCCACCTCAGGGATGTCCTCCAATGTACCACTTTTACGTTCACCCACTGTCCACCACAGAAACATCCTCCCCACTGTCCACGTTAGGGATGTCCTCCCCACTGTCCACCACAAGTATGTCCTCCCGACTTTCCACCAAAGTTATGGCCTATTTACTGTCCACCACAGAGATGTCTTCAATAATGTCCATGAAATGGATGTCCTCCTTTGCACCACAAGAACCTTCTCCCCACTGTCCAGCATAGGGTCGTCCTCTCCCCTTTCCATCACAGGAATGTCCTACTCAGTGTCCACCACAGGGACATACTCCCCACATCTAACACAGGGACATCCTACCCACTGTCTATCACAGGCATGTCCTCCCAACTGTCCACTACAATGGCGTCATCCTCATTGACCACCAAAGGGATTTCTGCCTCACTGTCTACCACAGAGACAGTCACCCCACTGTCTACCACAGGAAAGTCCTCACCACTGTCAACCACAGGAAAGGTTTCTCCACTGTCCAACTTAGGGACGTCCTCCCCAATTTCTACCACAGGTACGTCCTCCCCACTGTCCACCAAAGGGACATCCTCCTGTACACCACAAGTACGTCCTCCCAACTGACCACAACAGAGATGTTCTTCCCACTGTCCACAACAGGTATGCTCCTCGAACAGTCCACTCCAGAAACGGGCACCCCACTGTCCATCACAGGGATGTTTTCCCCACTGTTCACTACAGGGATGTTTTCTTTTGTACCACAGGGAATTCCTTAACACTGTCCACCAAAGTGGCATCCTCCCCATTGTCCACCAGAGGGATATCCTCACTACTGTTCACGACAGGTACATCTGATTGACTCTCCAACACAGGAATGTCCTCTGCACTGTCCACCACAGTGTTGTCCTCCTGTGGACCACAGAAATGTCCTCGCCACTGTCCACCAGAGATTCTCCACACTGTCCAAAACAAAGACATCCTCTCCACTCTCCACCACAGGGAATTCTTCCCGACTGTCTACCTTAGGGACGTCCTCCCCACTGTCCACCACAGGTAAGTCCTCACCACTGTCCATCACAGGGACATCCTCCTGTGCAGCAAAGGAACATTCTCACAAATGTCCACAACAGAGATATTCTTCCCATTGTCCACTAGATAAATATCCTCCACACTCTTCACAACAGGGACATCCTTCCCACTCTCCACCACAGTGATATCCTCAACACTGTGCAACACAGGGACATCCTCCTGTGCACAACAGGGACATCTTCACAACTATCCACCAAAGAGATGTCCTTAGCACTGTCCACCACAAAAATATCCTTCACACTGTACACCACAAAGACATCCTCTTGTGTACCACAGGCCTGTCCTCCACACTGTCCACTATAGGGGTGTCTTCCCCATTGTCCACCACAGAGACATTCTTTTCTCTCTCCACCACAGGGATGTCCTCCACACTGTCCACTACAGAGATGTCCTCACCACTGTACACCATAGGGACATACTCCCCACTGTCCAGCTCAAGGACATTTTTCCCATTGTCTGTCACAGGAATGTTTTCCCACTGTCCTCCATAAGAACGTCCATCCCACTGTCCATCATAGGGACATAATCCCCACTGTCCACCCCAAAGATGTCCACCCCACTGTCACCTATACGTATGTCCTCCTCACTCTCAACCACAGGGAAGTTCTCCCCACTATCCTCCACAAACACTTCCTCCCCACTGTCCAACACAAGGACATGTGTTTACTGTCCACAAGAAGTATGTCTTCCCCATTGCCCTCCTCAGGAAAGTTGTTCCCAATGTGCACCACAGGGACATCTTCCTGTGCACAACAGGGACGTCTTCACCACTGTCCACAACAGAGATATCCTCTGCACTATCCACCACAGAAAAATCCTTCACATATTATACCACAGTTACATCCTCTTGTGCACCACAGGCCCGTCCTCCTCACTGTTAACCACAGGGACCTCCTCCCCACTGTCCACCAAAGGGGTGTCTTCCCCACTGACTACCACAAAGACATCCTTTAACTGTCCAAGACAGAGGTGTCCTCCCTACTGTTCACCACAGGGACATCCTCCTCAATGTCCAACACAGGGACTTCCTCCACACTGTCCACCACAGTATCATCCTCGTGTGCACCACAGGGATGTCCTCCCTACTGTCCACCACAGGGATATCCTCCCCAATGTCAACCAAGGGACATCCTTCTTACTGTCCACCACATGGGTGTCCTCTCCACTGTCCACCACAGGTACGGTCTTTCCACCAAGCAACACAGAGACATCCACCTCACTGTTCACCACAGTCGAGTTTTCCCCACTGTCCACCACAGGGACGTCCTCCTGTATACCACAAGGATGTTCTTTCCACTATCTACCACAGGCACGTCCTCCACACTGTTCACCACAAGGACGTCCTTCCCACTGTCCACCATAGGACATCCTTCCCACTGTGCACCACAGAGAAATTTTCCTCCTCACAACAGTGACTTTCTCACAACTTTTCTCCACATAGATATCCTCCACACTAAACACCACAGGGACATCCTTCTCACTGTCCACCACAGGGTCGTGCTTTTGTGTCCTACAGGAATGTCCTTTCCACTTTCCACATGAACATCCTAGCCCACTGTCCACTAAATGAAATCCTCCCCAATTTCCTCGACAGAAACGTCTATTTCACTGTCCACCTCAGAACATCCTTCTAACAGTTTATGTCAGGGACGTCCTCCCCACTGTCCACCACAGGGGCATCCTACCCACTGTCCACCACAGGGATGTCCACTTCACTGTCCACCACAGGTACATACTCCCAATTGTCCACCACAAAGACATCGTCCCCACTGTCCAACATACTTATGTCCTACTCACTGTCAACCAAATGGAAAGTCCTCCTTACTGTCCACCAAAAGGATCTCATACCCACTGTGGAAAACAAGGACTTCCTCCCCACTGTCCAAAGCAAGGAAGTCCTCCCAACTGTCCAACACAGGAACAACCTCCCCACTGTCCACCACAGGGATGACCTCTTGTGCCCCACAGCAACATCCTCACCACTATTCCCCACAGATGTCCTTTCCACTCTCCTCTACAGAAAAGTCCATCCCACTATACACCAAAGAAATGTCCTCCCCACTGTCCATCACAGTGGCTTCCTCACCATTGAACAACACAGAGACATCATCTCCACTGTCCACCACAGATATGTCCTCCCTACTCTCCACCAAAGGGAGGTCCTCTCCTCTGTCAACCACAGTGTTTTCTTCATGTGCTCCATAGGGACGTCCTCCCCACTGTCCACCACAGGGACATCCTACCCAGTGTCTACCACACGGACATCCTTACTACTGTCCACCACAGGGATGTCCTCCCCACTGTCCACCACAGGTACGTTCTTTTAACCACCTTTCTCAGTGCCTTCCACCTCACTGTTCACCACAGAGTTTTCCCCACTGTCCACCACAGGGATATTCTCCTGTATACGACAAGGATGTCCTGAAGACTGTCCACCACAGGGGTGTCCTCCACATTGTCCATGACAAGGACATCTTTCCCACTGTCCACAACAGGACATCCTCCCCACTGTGCATCACAGGGACATTCTCCCCCTCAAAAAAGGGACATCCTCATGACTGTCCATGACAGAGATATCCTCCTCACTCTCAATAGCAGACACATCCTTCCCACTGTCAACTACAGGTTCATGTTCCTGTGCCCCACAGGAATGTCCTTTTTACTGTCCACAAAAACGTCATACCCACTGTCCACTAAATGAAATCCTTCCCACTGCCCACCACAGGGATATCTTTTTCATTGTCCACCACAGGAACGTCCTTGTAACTGTTTAATTCATGGATGTGCTCCCCACTGTCCTCCACAGGGTCAGCCTACCAACTGTCCACCACAGGGATATTCTCCCCACTGTCCACCACAGGGACATACTACCCATTTTCCACCACAAAGTCATCGTCACCACTGTCCACCATACTATTGTCTTCCTCACTGTCAACTACAGGGAAATTCCTTTCCACCAAAAGGATGACATACCCACTGTCCAACACAAGGACTTTCTCCCTAATGTCCAAAACAAGGATGTCCTCCTTACTGTCCACAACAGGGACTCCTCCCCACTGTCCAGCACTTGTATGTCCTCCCCACTCTCTATTACAGAAACATCCTCCCCACTGTCCATTATAGTGGTGACCTTCCCATTGACCATCACAGAAACTTCCTCTCCACTGTCCACAACAAAAACGTCCTCCCGACAGTCCACCAAAGAGAGGTCCTCTCCACTGTCCACCACAGTGTCATCATCCTAGGCACCACAGCAACATCCTCTCCACTGTCCACCACAGGAACATCCTCCCCATTGCCCACCAAATGGACGTTCTCCTCACTGTCCACCATACTTATTTATTTATCACTTTCAAACACAGTGTAAGTCCTCTCCACTGTCCAACACAAGGACATCATACCCACTGTCCACCACAAGGAATTTCTCCCCACTGTCCAAAACAATGACATCCTTCCCATTGTCCACCACAGGATTGTCTTCCCCACTGTCCACCACAGCGATGACCTCCTGTGCTCTACAGCAATATCCTCACAACTTTCTGCCACATATGTCCCTTCCACTGTCCACCACAGAAACGACCTCCCAACTGTCCACCAAAGAAAAATCCTCCAAACTGTCCAACACAGTGGCGTCCTCCCCATTTACCACCATGGAAACTTCCTCTCAACTGTTCATCATAGTGTCCTCCTGACTGTCCACCACAGGGAGGTCCTCCCCAATGTCCACCACATTGTCATCCTCCTGTGCACCACAGTGAAGTCTTCCCCACTGTCCACCAATGGGACATCCTCCCCACTGACCACCACAAAGACATCATCCACAATGACCACTACAGTGAATTCCTCCCCAAAATTCACCACAGATATTTCCTCCCCACTGTCTACCACAGGGACATCCTTCCACTATCCACCACAGAAATGTCGTCCCCACTGTCCTCCAAAAGTAAGTACTGCACACTGTTTACCTAATGGACATTCTCCTCACTTTCCACCACAGGGATGTGCTCCTCACTGTATATAACAAGGAAGTCCTCCTTACTGTGCTCCTCAGGGATGTCCTCCTTACTGTCCACCACAGGGACGTCCTATTCAGTATCCACCAGAGGAACATACACCCCACTGTCTGCCACAGGGACATCATACCCTCTGTGAACCAAACAGATATCATTCCCACCATCCACCAAAGGGATGTCCTCCTCACTGTCCACCACAGGGAGGTCATACGCACTCTCCACCACATATATGTCTTTTCCACTGTCCACCACAATTACCTCATCCCCACTGTCCATGACAGGTAAGTCCTTCTCATTGTCCACCTGAGGGAAGTCCTCCACACTGTTTACATATCAGACACAGACCACACTGTCCACCACAGTGATATCCTCCTCACTGTTTACCATAGGGACGTACCCCCAACTGTCCACCAATGGGACGTTCTCCCCACTGTCCACCACGGGGACGTACTCCTGTGTCCACAGCAACATCCCCCACATTGTCTCCTACAGATGTCCTTTCCACTGTAAACAACAAGGATGTCCTCTCCACTGTCCAGCACAGGTATGGCCCCCACACTGTCCATTACAGAAATGTTCTCTCCCCCGTCCACCATAGAATAGTCCTCCCCACTGTCTAATACAGTGGCGTCCTCACCATGGACCTCCACCGAAAGGTCATCTCCACTGTCCACCAGAAGAACGTCCTCCCCACTGTCCACCACAGTGACGTCCTCCCAACTGTCCACCACATTTTGATCCTCATATGCACCACAGAAACATCCTCCTCACTGTCCACCACAGGGACATCCTCCGTACAGCCCACCACAAGGACGTCCTCCACACTGTCCACCACAGTGAATTCCTTCCCACTGTCCACCACAGTAAATTCCTCCCAACTGTCCACCATAGATATATCCTTTGCACTGTCCACCACAAGGACATCCTTTTTTGTCCACCATAGGGACTTTCTCCTGTGCATCACAGGAATATTCTCCCCATTGTCCATCACAAGTATATCCTCCCCAGTTTCCACCCCACTGAAATCCTCCCCACTGTCTATCACAGGTACATCCTTACCATTGTCCACAACAGGGATTTCTTCCTCACAGTACATCAGAGGGAAATCCTCTCCACTGTCTGCCACACTGATGTCCTCCTCACTGTCCACCAGAGAAAAGTCCTCCACATTGTTTACCTAAAAACCACCCACCTCACTGTTCCCAACAGTTATATCCTCCCCTCTGTTTACAACAGAGATATCCTCCCGACAATCTACCACTGGGTCCTCCTCCCCACTGTCCACCACAGGGGTGTCCTTAACTCTGTCCACCATAGGGATGTCCTCCTCACTGTATACAACAGGGAAATCCTCCCCATTGTCCACCACAGGGACATCCTCCCAACTGTCCACCTCAGGGACGTCCTGCTTACATTCAACCACAGGGACATCCTCCCCAGTATCCACCAGAGGGACATTCTCTCCACTGTCCACCACAGGGATGTCATACCCACTATCAACCACAGAGATATCCTTTCTACTGTCTACCAGAGGGACATCCTCCCCACTGTCCACCACAGGGAGGTCCTCTCCATTGTTTAAACAGGGACATTCTCCCCACTGTCAACCACAGAGAAGTCCTTCTGTAGATCACAGAGATGTCCACCCCAATGTCCATCATAGAAATCACATCCTCTTCACTCTCCACCATAGAGATGTCCTCACTACTGTCTACCAGAGAGACATTCTTTTCACTGTCCACGACAGGGACATTCTCTACATTTTCCATCACAGGGACATCCTCATGTGCACCACAGGAACATGCTCCCCAGTGTCCACCACAAGGACATATGCGTCACTGTCCACCCCACTGAAATCCCCACTGCTGTCCACCACAGGGATATTCTCCCAACTGTTCACCACAGAGATTTCCTCCTCACTGTCAACCAGAGGTAATTCCACTCCACTATACAACACAGGGATGTTCTTCTCACTGTCCACCAGAGGGAAGTCCTCTAAACTGCTTACCTAAAGAACACCCACCACACTGCCCACCACAGGAATATTTTCCCCACTCTCAACCATGGGGGCTTCCTTCCCACTGTCCACCAGAAGATGTGCTTTCCATTGTCCACCATATGAATGTCCACCTCACTATCCACAAGAGTAAGTACTTTCCACTGTCCACCACAGGGACGTCCTTCCCACTGTCCACTACAGTGACATCCTACTCACTGTTCTCAACACGAAAGTCCTCCCCACTGTCCACTCAGGGACATCCTCCTTACTGTCTACCACAGAAATGTCCTCCACAGTGTCCACAAAAAGGATGTCTTTTTCACTGTCCACAACAAAAAAATCCTCCACACTGTCCAATGAGGCACATCCTCCTTATTGTCCACCATAGGGACGTCCATCCCACAGTCCACCACAGGAATGTCCTTTCCACTGTCCACCACAAGGATGTCCTCCTCACTGTCCACAACAGGGAAGTCCTCCCCACTGTCCAACACAGGGACCTCATACCCACTGTCCATCACAGGGATGTCCTTTCCACTGTCCACAACAGGGATTTCCTCCTCACTGTCCACCAGAGGAAAGTCATTTCCACTGTCCACCACAGGGATTTCCTCCTCACTCTCCACCAGAGGGAAGTCCACCACACTGTTTATGTAAAAGACACACACCTAACAGTCCACCACACTGATGTTTTTTGCACTGTCCACAACAGGGATTTCCTCCTCACTGTCCACCACAGGGATGTCCTCCCCACTGTTCAACACAGGGATATTTACCCCACTGTCCACCACAGGGACATCCTCTAATGCACAACAGGGACGTCCTCACCACTGTCTACCACAGAGATGTCCTCCACATTCTCTACCACAGGGACACCCTTCCCAATGTCCACCACAAGGTCGTCCTCCTGCGCACCACAAGAACATCCTCTTTACTATCCACAAGGACATCCTCCCACCTGTCCACTACAGAGAAATCCTCCCAATGTTCAACACAGGGAGGTTCTTCCCACTGTCCACAACAGGGTTGTCCTTCCAACTGTTTACCTCAGGGACATCCTCCCCACTGTCCACCACAGGGATGGCATAACCACTGTCCACCAGAGGGATGTCCTCCACACTGTCCACAACAGGAACATATCCGTATGGTACACCAAAAAGATGTTCTCCCCATTGTCCACTATACTTATGTCCTCCTCACTATCAACCACAGAGAAGTCATCCCCACCATCCACCACAAGGACATCCTCTTCACTGTCCTCCACAATGATGTACTCCCCACTGTCATCCACAGGGACATCTTCCTGTGCTCCATGGAAACATCTTCCTTACTGTCCCCCAAAGATATCCTTTTCACTGTCCACAATAGGGATGTCCTCCCCACTGTCCAGCACAGGTATATCCTCCCCACTGTCCAGCACAGGTACATCTTCCCCACTGTCCACTGTTGGGAGCTGACCTTTAGCAGAAAGAAGCTAGAAAGCAGCTATCCACATGCTAGCCATGCCTCCAAGGCTTACTTCATATCCATGTGCCTACAAGGGTCATGGCAAAAGTGTATAAATACCCTAGATTTCCCTTCAAATAAAGAGACTTGAACAGAGACTTGATCAGAGACTTGATCAGAACGTCTGCCTTGTCTCCATTCCTTGTGTCTTTTCTTATCATCCTCACTTTCTCTCCCTCTAGACCATGACCTGAGGACCGGAGTGGCAATTTGAAGCCAGGCACAGCAGAGCAGGCCGCAACATAGTAACTAACCAGGCTTTTTAAGTATTTTGTTTCAAGACAGGTGGAGCCCAGCTGGTTGCAACATTTTTGGCACTCAACGAGAGGCAGAGGGAACAGAAACCTAGTGAAGGACATTAGGAGACAGTTTGGACGTTAGGAACTAGAGACCCAGTTAGAACATTAAAAAGACCTGCTGACTGCCGCAGGAATCTGCCACGTCGAGAAAGGTATAATGAAAATGGGGCAAGAAATAAGTCTGCCTGAACTTAACTCTCTGTTTTTGTTCTGTTGTTTGCTGCTCACGTGTGTTAATTTCCTGCTTTTGTTACATTGTTTAAATGCTGTCTTTCAGGTTCAAAATAAAAAGAAGCATCCACTTCCAGAGGCTCCCATTGTGGAGTCAGTGTTTGTAGATCCCAGAAAGGAGTTACAGGATAAAATTTCTATTCTTAAACAACTAATAAAGTTGGAAAAAGAGTACCAGGACTTAATTAATCAGCTACAAAAAAAGGAGAGGGAAGAGGTCTTGAGAGGCCAACTGTGAAAATTCCCCGGATTTTCACATACCTCAACCTGGTGTCCAAAGGCAGTCTCTATCCTCTATCCTTAGTTCAGCTACAGATCAACCAGAGGAGAGAGACACTAAGGCTTTCCCTGTATCAGAGACCAGAGACGCTCAAGGGGTTGCTTGGAGACATCACACAGGGTTTAGTTTTCAAATTATTATAGAATTAAAAAAATTCCTTATCTCAATATGGATCCACTGCTCCCTTTACTCTTGCAATTTTAGAATTTATAGCAGAGGAGTGGCTGACTCCTAGTGATTGGAAAACATTAGTGAGAGCAGTTCTTAGTGGTGGAGACTATCTTATTTGGAAATCAGAGTATCATGAGAATTGTAAAGAGACAGCTAGTAGAAACATTCAGGCAGGCAATGGTTGGTCCTTTGATGCCTTAGTAGGAGAAGGGCAATTTGCTTCTAGTGATAACCTGATGCAGTATGATCCAGGTTTATATGCTCAAATTCAGAATGCAGCCATGAAGGCTTGGCATAAACTCCTGGTAAAGGGAGACCGTGTTGCATCTTTAACAACAGTCAGGCAAGGACCAGATGAACGATTTTCTGACTTTGTTCATCGATTAATGACAACAACAGGGAGGATTTTTGGTAATGCAGAGGCAGGTGTAGATTATGTGAAACAACTTGCATATGAAAATGCCAATTCTGCCTGCCAAGCAGCCATTAGACCCTACAAGAAAAAGACAGATCTTACAGGGTATATCAGACTCTGTTCTGACATAAGTCCCTCCTACCAACAGGGCTTAGCTATGGTGGCTGCTATGCAAGGACAATCAGTAAGAAAAATTTTGACAAGTAAAGACAGAAAGGCATGTTTTAAATGTGACAAGCCTAGACACTTTGCAAGAGATTGCAAGACAGAAAATGAGTTAACCCAGAGACAGCCCAGCAAACAGCCTGGGCTCTGCCCACGTTGCAAATGTGGAAGGCATTGAGCTAGTGAATGTATGTCCAAAAGAGACGCACAAGGAAACACCCTTTCCCATAATCAGGGAAACAGGAACAGGGGCGAGCTCCAGGCCCCGAACCAATGCAAGCCAAAACAGGGTTATGGAGCAGTCAGTGTCATACCAACAAACACCAATCCCTTTCTGTACTTATTTGAGCAACACCAGGAAGTGCAGGACTGGACCTCAGTTCTGCCACCCACACAATATTAACCCAAGAAACGGGACCTCAGGACTTACCAACTGGAGTGTTTGGACCACTCTATCCAAATGTGTTTAGCCTGATAGTGGGAAGAAGCAGTGCTACTATGCAGGGACTACAATTTTTTCCTGGAGTTATAGATAATGATTATTAAGGTGAGATTAAGGTAATGGCCCAGGCAATTCAGAATATAGTCACTATTCCTACAGGAAGGAGGATAGCTCAACTATTGTTACTTCCATTGTTCCCTACTAAAGGAAAATCTGCTGCAGATAGATTCTGGCATCCTGATACCAAAAAAAAATTTTTGCAACAGTCCTCTGGAAAGACCCATTAACTGGAACCTGGAATGGGACAGATCCAATGCTTATCTGGAGAAGAGGTTCTATTTGCATATATTCCCAAACTGCAGATGCTGCATGTTCGTTGCCAGAGAGACTGATTAAACAAATAGACAACAATAACAAATCAAGGGAGGAGAAACCCCCTGAGAGGCGTATTTTTTCTTTGCAGGAAATATGAAGGAAACATAAAGATGCTTCACAATTGCCTTCAAACTGGAACAGATCAATGAGCAAACCTGACCTGAGAAGTTCTCAATGCTGAAGAGACATTACCACCTGAATCTCCAAGGAGGCTCTATTGGACTCTTATGATTTAGTTGGGTACATTGTTTAAACCCACTACCACAGTTGTTATAGTTGTTTTTGGGGTTTGAGATTGACTGAGCAGGGACAGGGAATTTTCTTACTTGTTTTGTTAAGATCAAAGCTATGATCAGTTCTGTATTTCTGTGTGTTGCCTTTAAAAAGAGTGTTGCTTTTTTACCGACTATTTAGGCATTAAGTATCTTGTCTCTCGGGTTTATGCTGTTCAACAGACTGATGGCTTTTGTATGGCAATGGATAGATGCGATTCAAATGAAACCCTTACAGGTCCATTATTACATAGGGGACTCTGAAACCTCTGTCATTAAGACTGATGAGGATTAACCCCTAATTTATGTGCTAACCCGGATAGTCGGTGACAGGTAAGAGAACATATCGAGACCCTTGCCCCTAAAAGAAGGGAGGCCTCACCATCCTAAGACAGGAGCTCAACCAAGGGCTGTTGAGTATCCAAGGACGGGAAAGCAAGGCTGGGGTCCTTTGTTCCAACCTATGACAGGCACGGTTTCCGTAAATTTTCCCAGCCTTCCCTTTTGAAAAAATAATTAAAAAGAGGGACCTGTTGGGAGCCGATCTTTAGCAGAAAGCAGCTAGAAAGCAGCTATCCATGTGCTAGCCATGCCTCCAAGGTTTACGTCATATCAACACGCCTATAATGGGTGTGGCAAAAGTGTATAAATACCCTAGATTTCCCTTCAAATAAAGAGACTTGATCAGAGACTTCATCAGAAAGTCTGTCTTGTCTCCATTCTTTCCATCTTTTCTCCTCATCCTCATTCTCTCTCACTCTAGACACTGACCAGAAGATCAGAGTAGCAGTTTGAAGTCAGGCAGAGCAGAGCAGGCCGCAACATAGTAACTAACCAGGCTTTTTAAGTCTTTTGTCTCAAGCAAGGTAGAGCGGAGACAGTTGCAACAGTCAACCACAGAAAAGTCCTCTTGACTGTCCACCAAAGAAAGGTCCTTCCCTCTGTACATCACAGTGGCATCCTCCCCATTGACCACCACAGAAACCTCCTCTCCACTGTCACCACAGTGATGAACTTTCCACCGTCCACCACAGTGTCATCCTCCTGTGCACCACCAGGACATCCTCCCCACAGTCCAGCACAGAGATATCCTCCCTACTGTCCATCAGAGGGACGTCCTCCCCACTGTCCACCACAGTGTCATACTATGTGTACCACAAGGATGTCCTCTCCATTGTTCATGACTGGGACATCCTCACTTCTGTCTACCATATAGACTTCCTCCTCACTGTGCACCACAGAGATGTCATACCAAATGTCCACCACAGAAACGTCCTCCCAACTGTCGATGACAGTTATGTCCTCCCCTCTTCCCATCACAAGGATGTCCTCCGCTCTGTCCACCACAAAGGTATCCTCTGCACTGTCCACCACAGGAATGTCCTCCTTATTGTCCTCTCCAGGGACCTAATCCTTGGCACCACAGGAATGTTCTTTCCACTGTCCACCACAAGGACGTCCGACACATTGAATATCCCACTGAAATACTCCCCACTGTCCACCACAGGGATGTTCTTCACACTGTCCACAACAGGGATTTCTTTCTAACAGTCCACCAGAGGGATGTCCTCCCCACTATCAACCACAGAGACGTCTTCCCCCATCCCCACTGTCCACCACAGGGACATCCTTCTCACTGTCAACAACAGGAAAGTCCTCTCCACTGTCCACATCATAGACATCCTCCCCAGTCTCCACCAGAGAGACATACTCCCCACTGTTCATGACAGGGACATCCTCTCCACTCACCAACAGAGTGACATTCTCCTCACTGTCCAACACACAGATGTCCTGCACTCTGTCCATCACAGGAACGTGGTCCTCACTGTCGATTACAGACGTCCTCATTATTGTCCACCACAGGGACATCATCCTAATTGTCTACCACAGGGGTGTACTCCTCAGCAACACAGGAACGTCCTGCCCCTCTCCACCAAAAATATGTTCTCTTCACTATCTACCCCACTGAAATCCTTCCTGCTGTCCACCACAGGGACATCTTCCCCATGGTCAACCACAAAGATTTCCTCCTCACTGTACACCAGAGCAAAGCTCTCCACAGTATTTACCTAAGGGACATCCTCCCCACTGTCCACCACAATGACATCCTCCCTACTGTCCACCACAGAGATGTCCTTCTCACTGTACTCCACATAGATGGCCTCCACACTGTCCACCAAAGGGATGTCCTCCTTATTTTCCACAACAGGGACATTCTCCGGTGCACCACAGGAACTTCTTCCCCACAGTCCACCACAAGAACTTTCTCTTCAATCTCCACTTCACTCAAATACCTCCTCCACTGTCCACCACAGGGATGTCCACCTACTGTCCACCACAGGGATTTCCTCCTCACTGTCCACCAGAGGGAAGTCCTCACCACTGTCCACTACAGTCACGTCTTCCTCATTGTGCACAAGAGGGCTATCCTCCAAACTGTTTACCTAAGTGACGCCCACCTCACTGTCCACCAAAAGGATATCCTCCACACTTTTCACCAAAGGGATGTCCTTATAACTGTTCACCACAAGGACGTCCTTTCCACTGTCCACCACAGGGACATCCTTCCCACTGTCCAACAAAGGGACATCCTCCCCACTGTACACCAGAGGGACATCCTCCACAATGTCAACCACAGTGACTTCCTCCATAATGTCCACTACAGGGATGTCTATTCTCACTGGTCACCAGAGGGATGTTCTCTGCACTGTCCACCAAAGAGACGTCCTCCTTATTGTCCACTGCAGCGATATCATTCTGTGCACCATAGGGACATCCTTTCCACTGTCCACCACAAGGATGTCCTCTGCACTTTCCACCCCACTGATATGCTCCCCAGTGTCTAACACAAGGATGTCCATCTACTGTCCACCACAGTGAAGTTCTTTCCACTGTTTACTACAAGGATGTAATCCTCACTGTTTTCATCGCAGAAGTCCTTTCCACTGTCCATTCAGGGACATCCTTCTTACTGTCCCAAACAAGGAAGTTATCTGCACTGTCCACTACAGGGACATCATCTTTAGTACCACAGAAACATCCTCTACACTGTCCACCACATGAACATTATCCCCACTGTCCACGACATAGACTTCCTCCCCACTGTCCTCCACAGAGATGTCCTCTGGTGCCCCAAAAGGACCTCCTCCCCACTGTTTACCACAAGGACATCCTTTTTTACTGTCCACCACAGATATGTCCTCCCCACTGTCCACCACAGGAACCTTTTCCACACTTTCCACCACAGTGTCATCCTCCTGTGCACCACAGGGACGTCTTCACCAATGTCCACCAAAGGGACATCATCACTACTGTCCAACATAGGAACGTTTTCCTCACTGTGCACCACAGAGATGTCCTCCCCACTGGCCACCCCAGGGACATCATTCCCACTTCCTACCACAAAGACATCATTGTCCCTGTCCACCAGAGTGGATTCCTCTCCACTGTAAACCACAGGGAACTCCTCCAAACAGTCCAGTACTGAGATATCCTTCCCACTGTCCACCAAAGAAACATTCTCCAAACTGTCCACCACAGAGACATCCTCCCTGCTGTCCACCACAGTGCATCCTTTCTTCTGACCACTACAAACCTGTCCTCTACATGGTCCAAGACAAAGACATCCTTCCCACTGTCCACCACAGGGATGTCCTCCACACTGTTCACCAAATTGTTGTCCTCCTGTGCACCACAGGAATGTGCTCTTCATTGTCCGCCACAGGGACATCACACTGTCTACCACAAGGATGTCCTTCTCACTGTTCACCACAGGGATGGCCTCCCAACTGTCCACAAAAGGGCCCTCTTCCCCACTGTCCACCACAGAGATATGCTTCCCAGTGTCCATGACAGAGATGTCCTTTCAACTGTCCACCTCTGGGATGTCCACCACTGTGTCCACCAAATGTATATTTTTCACTGTCGACCACAGGCCCATCCATCCCACTTCCACCACAGGGATGTCCTCCTAACTGTCCACCAAAAGAGCGTCCTCCCACTGTCCACCACAGAGATATCCTTCCCAGTGTCCACCACAGGGATGTCAATAACAGTGTCCACTAAATGTACATCCTTTTCACTGTCAACCACAGGACTGTCCATCCCACTGTCATCCACAAGGACATCCTTCCCACTGTCAACCACAGGAACATCCTTCCCACTGTCCACTACAGATATGTCCTCCCCACTGTCCACCACATTTACATTCTCCACACTGTTCACCACAGGGATGTCCTCCCCACTGTCCATCACAGGTATGTCCTCCTCCCTGTCCACCACAGAGATGTCCTCATGACTGTCCACAACAGGGAAGTCCACCTGTGCACCACAAGGACATCCTCCCCACTGTTTACCACAAAGATATTCTCCCCACTGTCCATAAGAGAGACATCCTTTCCACTGTCCACCACAGGGGCATCCTCACTACTGTCCAACAAAAGACTGTTTTCCCCACAACCCCACCACAGGAAAATCCTCCTGTGTACCACAAGGATGTACTCTACACTTTTCAGCACAGGGACTTCCTCTCCACTGTCCACCACATGAACATCCTCCCCATTTTTCATGACAGAGATATCCTCCTCACTGTCCTCCACAGAAACGTGCTCCCCACTGTCCACCACAGGAACATCCTCCTGTGTCATACTGCTACATCCTCTACACTTTCCATCACAGGGACTTCCTCTCCAATGTCCACTCAGGAACATCCTCCCCACTCTACATGACAGAGACATCCTCCCCATTGACCTCCACAGAAATATCCTCCCCACTGTCCTCCACAATGCCATTCTCCTGTGCACAACAGGGACGTCCTTTCCACTGTCCACCAAAAAGATATTTTTTCCACAGTCCACCACAGATATGCCCTTCTCACTATTTACCACAGGGACATCGTCCTGTGTATGACAGAGATGTCTACCCCACTGTCCACCTTAGGGACCTCCTCCCCACTGTCCAACACAGGTATGTCTTCCCCACAGTCCACCACAGGTACATCCTCCTCATACTCAACCACAAAGATGTCCTCACCACTGTCTACCACGGGGACATCCTTTCCAATGTCAAGCACAGGGACATGTTCCCCACTGTCCACCACAGTGACGTCCTCCTTGCTCTCCAGCACAGGGCTGTCCTCCTCATTGTCCACCACAGAGATGTCCTTTCTACTGTCTACCTCAGGGATGTCCACCACAGTGTCCACCAAATGTATATTTTCACTGTCTACCACAGACCCGTCCATCCCACTCTCCACCACCGGGATGTCCACCCAACTGTTCATCAAAGGGGCGTCCTCCCCACTGTCCACAACAGAGATATTCTTCACAGTGTCCACCACAGGGACATCCTCTACAGTGTCCACCAAATGTACATCTTTTTCACTGTCCACCATAGGCCTGTCCATCCCACTGTCCTCCACAGGGACATTCTCCCCACTGTCAACCACAGGAACATCCTTCCAACTTTCCACCACAGATATGTTCTTCCTACTGTCCACCACATTTACATTCTCTACACTGTTCACCACAGGGATGTCCTCCCCACTATCCACCACAGGAACATCCTCTTGTGTACCACAGTGAAATCCTCTACACTTCCCATCACAGGGAATTCCTCTCCAATGTCCACTCATGAACATTTCCCCAGTCTCCATGATAGAGACGTCCTCCCCATTGACTTCCACAGAAATGTCCTCCCCACTGTCCTCCAAAATGTCATTCTTCTGTGCACTACAGTGACGTCCTTTCAACTCTCCACCATAAAGATGTTTTTTCCACAGTCCACCATAGAGATGCCCTTCTCACTATTTACCAAAGGGACGTCCTCCACACAGTCCACCACAGGGACATCCTCCTCAAGTCTACCACAGGACTGTTCTTTTCACTGTCCACCACAGGGACGACCTTCCCACTGTCCACCACAGAGATGTAATCCCCACTTACTATCACAGGGACATTCTCGCCAATGTCTACCACTGGGATGTCCTCCTGTATATGACAGAGATATCTACCCCACTGTTCATCTTAGGGACCTCCTCCCTACTGTCCAACACAGGTATGTCTTCCCCACCACAGGTATGTCCTCCTCATACTCAACCACAAAGATGTCCTCACCACTGTCTAACACGGGGAACTCCTTTGCAATATCAAGAATAGAGACATGTTCCCCACTGTTCACCACAGTGACATTCTCCTTACTGTCCAGCACAGGGCTGTCCTAATCACTGTCCACCACAGAGATGTCCACCACGGTGTCCACCACAGAGATGTCCTTTCAACTGTCCACCTCAGGGACATACACCACAGTGTCCACCAAATATACATTTTTCACTGTCCACCACAGGCCCATCAATCCCACTCTCCACCACAGGGATGTCATCCCAACTGTCCACCAAAGGGGCGTTCTCCTCACTGTCCACCACAGAGATATTCTTCACAGTGTCCACCACAGGGACATCCTCCACAGTGTCCACTAAATGTACATCATTTTCATTGTCCACCACAGGCCTGTCCATCCCACTGTCCTCCACAAAGACATCCTCCCCACTATCAACCACAGGAACATCCTTCCCACTTTCCACCACAGATATGTCCTTCCCACTGTCCACCACATTTACATTCTCCACACTGTTCACCACAGGGATGTCCTCCCCACTGTGCATCACAGGTATGTCCTCCTCACTGTCCACCACAGCGATGTCCTCATGACTGTCTACAACAGGGAAGTCCTCCTATGCACCAGAAGGACATCCTCCCCACTGATTTCCACAAAGATGTTCTCCCCACTGTCCATAAGATGGACATCCTTTCTACTGTCCACCACAGAGACATCCTTGCCACTGTTCAACACAAGGATGTTTTCCCCACTACCCATCACAGGAGCATCCTCCTATGTACCATAGGGACGTACTCTACATTTTCCAGCACAGTGAATTCCTCTCCACTGTCCACCACATGAACATCCTCCCCACTGTCCATCACAATGTCATCCTTACCATTGACCTCCACAGAAATGTCCTTCCCACTGTCCACCACATGAACATTCTTTCCAATGTCCACCACAAGGATGTCTTCCTTACTGTCTACACCATTGAAATCCTCCTCACTATCCACAACAGGGATGTCCTTCCCATAGTCCACCACAGGGATGTCCTTTCCACTGTCCACCACAAAAATGTTCTCCTTACTGTCCACCACAGGGATATCCTCCCCACTGTCAACGCCAGGGATGTCCTCACCCTCCACCCCACTTAAATCCTCACGAATATCCACCACAGGCACGTCCTCCTGTGTACCATGAGGACATCTTCCCCTATGTCCACTACAGAGATGTCCTTTCCACTGTCCACCACACGGGACTTCCTACCACACAGATGTCCTTCCCACTGTCCATCAAAGAGATGTCCTCCCCAATGTACAACACAGGGACATTCTAGCCACAGTCCAACATGGACATGTCCTCCTGTGTACCAAAGAGACATCCACCCCACTGTCCACCACAGAAACATCCTCCCCACTGTCCACTACAGGAATATCCTGCCCATTGTTTACACTTAGGATGTCCTTCCCCTGTTCACCAAAGTTACATCCTCCCCACTGTCCACCACAAATACGTCCTTTTCACAGTGCAGAACAGAGGTGTCTTCACTACTGTCCACCATGAGGAAATCATTTCCACAGTCACCACAGTGACTTAATCCCTACTGTCCACCATAGGGATGTCATTCTCACTGTCCACCACAGTAATGTCCTTTACACTGTCCACCAAAGTGGCATCCTGTATATTATCCACCACAGGGTCATCCTCCTGTGCACCACAGGAACGTCCTCCCCACTTTCCACAACAAGGATGTCCTCCCCACTGTCCACACCACTGAAATCCTCCCCACTGTGCAGCACAGGAATGTCCTCTCCACCGTCCACCACAAAGATGTACTTTCTACAGAGGATTTCTCTCCACTGTGCATCACATGGACGTGCTCCCCACTGTTAAACACAGGGACGTCCTTCTCACTGTCCTCAACACAGAAGTTCTTCCCACTGTCCACTCAGGGATGTCCTCCTTACTGTCCATCACAGGGACTGCCTTTCCAGTATCCACCACAGGGATATCCTCCTTACTCTCCACCACAGGGATGTCTTACCCACTGTCTACAAAAGAAATGTCCTTAACACTGTCCACCAAAGGGACAATGCATGGCCGACTAATACAGTGTCTATACCAAAATTAAAAAAACACATATTAACTCAAATTGCACAAGTAACACACATTTAGTGTTTTTTGCTCTCTAATAGTTGCCTTTAACTCAGGTAGTACACATGCTTTTTTTGTATTTATACGGATGGGTACTGCCTTTCATTGTATCATGTGTTTTACCTGCAATATATGTACTTTGTGTACATGGTATACAAATCTAACCACAATGCTTGGCCGGCTACTACAGTGTTTATACCAAAATAAAAAGAACACATCTTAACTCAAACTGCACAAGTAACGTGCATTTAGTGTTTTTTTAGTTCTCTACTAGTTGTCTTTAACTCACATAGTACACATGCTTTCCTCCTTGGTTATTTTTACAGACAGGAACTGCCTTATAATGTATCAGGTGTTTTAGCTGGCATACAGGTACTTATTTGTACATAGTATACCAAACAATGAACAATGCATGGCCGGCTAATACACTGTTTATACCAAAATTAGAAGAACATGTTTTAACCCAGACTGCACAAGTATCATGCATTTAGTGTTTTTAGTTCTCAATTAGTTGTCTTTAACTCACTTAGTACACATGCTTTTCTCCTTCTGTATTTATACAGGTATGTCCTCCTCACTTTCCACCACAGAAACATCCTTAAAACTGTCCACAACAAAGATATCCTTGCCACTGTCCACCACAAAGACGTCCTACTGTGTACCACGGAGATGTCCTCCTAACTGTTCACCAAAAAATCCTCCCCACTGTCCACCACAGGTTCATCCTTCCCACTGTCCACCACAGAGGTGTCCTCCCCAGTTTCCTCTACAGAGGCGTCCTCCCCATTGACCACCACAGGGAAGTCCTCCACACTGTACACAACAGAAAAGTCCTCCCCACTGTCCACCAGAGGGACATCCTCCACACAGGCTGCCACTGGTATGTTCTACCCACTGTCCACTACAGAGATGTAGTGTACACTGTAAACCACAGGGATGTCCTCCACACTGTCCACCACAGGAACATACCCATGTGTCCCACAGGGACTTTATCTCCAGTGTCCACCACACTGAAAACCTCCCAACTCTCCACCACATAGATGTCCTTTTCACTGTCTACCAGAGGGAAGTCCTCCCCACTGTTCACCACAGAGATATTCTCCTCACACTCTATCACAGCAACGTTTTTCCACTGTCCACCACAAGAACATCCTTCCCACTGTCCACCACAGAGACATCCTCCCCACTGTCCATCCACCACTGGAATGTTCTCTTCACTGTCCATCACAGGTAGTCCTCTCCACTGTCCACCACAGGAACTTACTACCCACTGTTAAACACAGAGCCGTCCTCCCTACTGTCCACCACAAAGACGTCCTCCTTCTCAACAAAGAGACAACCTCCCCAATGTCCACCACAGGGACATTCTCCAGTTTACCACAGTGATGTTCTTAAAACTGTCAACAATAGAGACGTCCACCCCACTGTCCACAATATGTATGTACCTCTCACTGTCAACCACAGTGAAGTTCTCCCCACTGTCCACCACAAGGACATTCTCCCCACAGTACACCACAAGGATGTCCTTCCCACTGTCCACCACGAAGACGTTCTTCCCACTGTCCATCACAAGAATGTCACCCCCACTGTCCACCAGAGAAATGTCCTCCTATGTACCAAAGGGACTTCCTCACCAATGTCCTTTAAAGGGGCATCCTCAACAATGATCACCACATGGACTTCCTCCACACAGTCCAGTACATAGATGTTTTTCCCACTGTCCACCACAGGGACATCCTCTCAACTGTTGACCACAGAAATGACCTCCTGTGCACCACAGTTATGTCCTCCTATCTGTCCACCAGAGAGACATCCTTTCCACTGTCCACCACAAGGACATTCTTTTTACTGTCCACCACAGGGATGTACTCCTGTGCACCACCATACCATCCTCCCCAGTTTCCTCCACAGATGTCCTCCCCACAGTCAACCACAGGTACATCCTCCACTATCCACCACAGATATGTCTTTTCCAGTGTCCATCACAAAGTCGTCCTCGCCACTGTCTACCACAAAGATGTCCTCCTGTATACCACAGAGATGTCTTTTCATCTTTCCTCAACAGAGGCATCTTCCCCACTGACCCTAACTGGACTTCCTCCACACTGTTCACCAAAGAGATGTCCTCCCAACTGTCCACCACAGTGACATCCTCCACCCTGTCCACCATAGGGACTTCCTCCTGTGCACAACAGTGATGTCCTCCCCACTGTCCAACAGAGAGAATTCCTCCCTAATGTCCACCACAAGTATGTCCTCGCCTCTGTCCTCAACACAGTTGTCCTCCAAACTGTAAACAACAGAGACAATCTTTACTCTGTCCTCAACAGTGACATGATCCTGTGTACCACAGGAAAATCCTCCCCACTGTTTACTACAGGGTTGACCCCTCCCTTGACGACTACAAGGACGTCCTCAACACTGTCCACCACAGTGTCATACTCCTGTACAACATAGAAACATCCGCCCCACTGTCCACAACAGAGACATCCTCCCTAATGTTCATCGCATGGACATCCTTCCCACTGTCCACCACAAGAATGTCCTCCCCACTGTGCACCACAGGGACATGCTTCCCACCATCCAACACAGAGGCGAGCATGCCACTGTCCAGCACAGTGATGTTTCCCCCTCTCTCCACCAATGGAATGTCCTCTTTTATACAAGAAGGATGTCCTCACCACAAGGCCACCACAAGGCCACCACAAGGGTGTACTCACCATTGTCCACCACAAGGACTTCCTTCCCACTGTCCACCACAGAAACATCCTTTCCACTGTGCACCACAGGGACATTCTCCTGTGCACAACAGGGATGTCCTCACCACTCTCCACAACAGAGGTGTCCTCTGCATTGTCCACCACAGGGACATCCTTAAAACTGTCCACCACAGGTATGTTTTCCACACTGTCTACCATAGGCCCGTCCTCCTCACTGTCCACTACAGGGACATTCTTCCCACTTTACACCACAGTGACATCATTCCCACTATCCATTACAGGGATGGCCTCCTGTGTACCACAGAGATGTCCACACCACACTTCACCACAAAAATGTCCTCCCCACTGTCCACCAAAGGGAAGTCCTTCTCTCTGTCCAACTTAGGGATGTCCTCCCCACTGTCCACCACAAAAACATCTTCCCCACTGTCCACAACAGGTACGTCTTCCTCTCGGTCCACCACAGAGATTTCCTCACTACTGTCCACAACAAGGATAACCTCCTCACTTTCCACAACATGGACATCCTCTCCACTCTCCAAAACAGGTATGTTCTCCCAACTCTCCAGCACAGGGATGTCCTTCTTATTGTCCACCAAAGAGACATCCACGTGTACACCACAGAAACTTTCTTAACATTGTCCATCTCAAGGACGTCCTCTCCACAGTCCACCCCATTGAAATCCTCCCCAGTGTCCACTGCAGGGATGTCCTCCCCTCTTTCCACCACAGTGACAATCTCCCCACTTTCCACCAGAGTTATGTCCTCCTCTCAGTCATCCACAGAGATGTCCTCACTACTACCCCCCATAAAGTGTCCTTTCCAATGTCCAACACAGGGACATCCTCCCCACTGTTCAACAGAGGGACATTCTCCCCACTGTCCACCAAAGAGTCGTCCTCCCCAGTGGTCAACACTGGGAAATCTTCCTCATTGTCGAAAAGATAGATGTCCTCTGCACTGTCCACTACAGGGACTTCCTCTTTATTGTCCACCAAAGGAATGTCCTCTTGACTGCCCACCACAATGAAATCCTCCCCACTGTCCATCAGAGACATCTGCCCCATCACAGGGATTTCCTCCTCACTGTCCAATAGAGGGAAGTATTACACACTATCTACTACATGGATGTCCTCCCAATGTCTGCCACAAAAACACCATTGTCACTGTCCACCACAGGGATATTTTCCCCACTGTTTACCACAAGGATATCCTCCTCACTGTCCAACATAGAAGCATCCTCCCCACTGTCCACCACAGGAACGTCCTCCCCACTGTCCACCCCAAGGACACCTTCCCCACAGTCCACCACAGGGATATTCTCCCCACTGTCCACTATAGAAACATCCTTTCCACTGCCCACAACAGGAACATCCTCCCCACTGTCTACCACTAGGACATCCTCCCGACAGCCCACCACAGGGATATCCTTTCCACTGTCCACTAAAAGGACGTTCTCCCTGCTGTCCACCACAGGGATGTCCTTCTCACTGTTCTCAACACGGAAGTCCTCCACACTGTACATTCAGGAGCATCCTTTTTACTGTCCACCACAGGGACGTCTTCCACTGTGTCCACCACAGGACATCCTTCCCACATTCCACCACAGGGAAGTCATACCCGCTGTCCAGCACAGGGATGTCCTTCCCAATGTCCACCAAAAGGACAGTGCATGGCCGGCTAATACAGTGTTTTTACCAAAATTAAAAGCACATGTCTTAACTCAAACTGCACAAGTAACATGCCTTATGGTTTTTAGCTCTCTAATAGTTGTCTTTAACTCACGTACTACACATGCTTTTCTCCTTGGTTATTATTACAGATGGGAACTACCATACATTGTATCATGCGTTTTAGCTACAATACAGGTACTTATTTGTACATAGTATACATAAAAAAGAACAATGCTTGGCCGGCTAATACAGTGTTTATACCAAAATGAGAGGAACATATCTTAACTCAAACTACACCAGTAACATGCATTTAGTGTTTTCAGCTCTCTAATAGTTGTTTTAACTCAGGTAGTACACATTCTTTTCTCCTTGGGTATTTATACAGATGGGAACTGCTTTACATTGTATCATGTGTTTTAGCTGCCATACAGGTACTTACTCGTACATAGTATACAAAACAATGCACAATGCTTGGCAAGCTACTAAAGTGTTTATACAAAAAATCAAAGAACACGTCTTAACTCTAACTGCAAAAGTGACGTGCATTTATGGTTTTCCCCTCTCTAACAGTTGTCTTTAAGTCATGTAGTACACATCCTTCTCTATTTTTGGTATTTATACAGGTATGTCCTCCTCACTTTCTACCACAGAAACATCTTCCCCACTGTCCAACAAAAAGATGTACTCCTAAGTACCACAGAGACATCCTCTTCACTTTTCTCCACAGAGGAGTCCTCCTCATTGACCACCACAGGCATATACTCTACAATGTCAACCAAAGAGATGTCCTCCACACTGTTCACCACTGTCGTATCCTTGCCACTGCCAACCACAAGGATATCCTCCTCACTGTATACAACAGGGAAGTCCTCCCCATTGTCCACCATAGGGACATCCTCCACACCGTCCTCCACAGTGACATCCTCCTCACTGTCCACAAGAAGAAAGTCCTCCCAACTGTCCATCTCTGGGATGTCCTCCTTGCTGTCCACCTCAAGGACTTCCTCCCCAGTGTCCACCAAATTTGCATCTTTCCAAATGTCCATGACAGGCAGAACCTCCCCACTTTCTAACACAGGGACATCCTCCACAATGTCCACCACAGGCTACCAAAGGGACATCCTCCTCACTGTCTACCACAGAGATGTCCTCTGCACTGTCCAACACTGGAACGTCCTCCTTATTGTTCACCACAGGGACATCCTCCTATGCACCACAGGAACGTTCTGCCCAATATCCACCACAAAACATCCTCCTTACTGTCCACCCCACTGAAATCTTCCCCACTGTCTGCCACAGGAACATCCTCCTCACTGTCCACCAGAGAAAAATCCTCCACATTGTTTATTTAAATGACACATAACTCATTGTCTACCACAGGATTATCTTCCTCACTGTTTACAACAGGGATGTCCTTCACACAGTCTACCACAGGAACCTCCTCTCATCCCCACTGTTCATCACAGTGACATCCTCTGGACTGTCTACCACAGGAATTTCCTCTCCACTGTCCCCAAAGTGTTGTTCTCTAGTGCACAACAGGGACGTCCTCTCCACTGTCCACAATAGGGACGTCCTCCCCACAGTCCACCACAGGGACAGCCTTCCCACTGTCAACCACAGAAATGTCCTTCCTACTGTCCATCATAGGTACGTTCTTCCCACTGTCCACGACAGTTACAGCCACCCCATTGTACATTAAAGGGATGTTTTCCCCAGTGTTCAACACATGGAAGTTCTGTGTACCTCAGGGATGTCCATACCACTGTCCACCACAGGGGTGTCCTAACCACTGTCAACCACAGCAATGTACTCCTCACTGTATACAAGAGGAAAGTCCTCCCCACTGTCCAATACAGTGACATCGTCCCCACTGTCATTCACAAAAACTTCCTCCTCACTGTGCACAACAGAGAAGTCCTCCACACTCTCCACATCAGGAACATCCTCTTTACTGACCACCACAGAAACTTCCTCCCCAGTGTCCACCAGAGAGACATTCTCCTCACTGTCCAACACAGGGACATCATACCCACTGTCCACCAATGAGATATCATTCCCACTGTCTGCCAAAAGATGTCCTCGCCACAGTCCACCAAAGGTACATCCTTCCCACTGTCTCCCTCAGGGATTTCCTCCTCACTGTCCAAAAGAGGGAAGCCCACCCCACTGTTCAACAAAGGGACATCATCCCCACTGTCCATCACAGGCATGTCCACACACAGTCCACCACAGGAGGTCCTCTCCACTGTCCAACACAGGGACATCTAATCCACTGTCTACCACAGAAACCTCATCATCACTGTCCATCACTGGGACATCTTTCCCACTGTCACCCACAGAGAGGTCCTCCCCACTGTCCACCACAAACACATCCTTCTCATTGTCCACAACAGTAACATCCTCCCCACTTTCCAAAACAGGAATGTCCTCCCCACTGTCCACCACAGGGACATCCTCACCACTTTCCACCACGCGAATGTCCTCCACAGTGTAATCAACAGGGATGTCCTCCTCACTGTGCACTACTGAGAAGTACATACCACTATCTACCACGGGGATGTCCTTCCCACTGACCATCTCAGTGACTACCTCCCCTCTGTCCATCACAGGTACATCCTACCCACTGTCCACCACAGGGATTTACCACTTTTTACCACAGGGCTGTCCTCACCAATGTCCACCACAGGGATGTTCTTTCCACAGTGTACCACAGGGATATTCTCCTGTGCACAATGGGGATGGTCTTACCAGTGTCTTCTATGGAGATGTCCTCTGCACACTCCACTCCAGGTACATCCTTCCCACTGTCCACCAAAGAGACTTTTTCTTGTGCACCACAGGAACGTCCTCCCCACTGTCCACAAGGCCATCATTCCCACTGTCCACCATAGTGAAATCCTCTCACCAATGTCCACCACAGAGATGTTCTTCCCACAGTCCACCACAGGGATTTCCTCCCAGCTTTCAAACACAGGGACGTCCTTCCCACTGTAAACCACAGGGACAATCTCCACACTGTGCACCACAGAGTCTTCCTCCTGTGCACAACAGAGACATCCTCACCATGGTCCACCACAGAGATGTCCTCCTCCCTCTCCACCACATGGATATCCTTCCTATTATCCACCACAGGAAAGTTCTCCAGTGCACCACCATTATATCCTCCCCACTGTCCATGAGCATGTCCTCCCCACTGTCCATGACAGTGAAATCCTCCCCATCATCCATCACAGTGATGTCCTCCCCACAGTCCACCACACGGCTGTCCTACACACAGTAAACCACAGAGATGTCCTCACTTTTCACTACAGAGAATTACTCACCACTGTCCACCACAAGGACATCCTTCCCACTGTCCACCTCAGTTATGTCCTCCTCTCTATCCACCACAGAGATGTCCTTCCCACTGTCCACCACAGTGAGTTCATACCCTCTGTCCACCACAGGGACATCCTGCCAAGTGTCAACCACAGGGACACCTTCACCAATGTCCAACACAGAGTTGTCCTGAGCACTCTTCACCACAGTGACATACTTGCCCCCATCTACCACAGAGACATTTACCCCACTCTCCACCACAGAAATGTTTTCCCAACTGTCCACCATGGGGGCGTCCTCAACAATGTCCACCACAGGGGTATACTTTCCACTGTTCACCACAGGGACATCCTCTTCAATGTGCATCACAGGGACATCCTCCTGTGTACAACAGAAATATTGTACTACCAATAAGACATCCTTCCCACTGTCCACCACAGGGATGTCATCCCAACTGTCCAACACAGAGAATTCCTCTTCACTGTCTACCACAGAGATGTCCTTCCCATTGTCCACCACAGAAATGTCCTCCCAACTGTCCACCAGAGGGATATATTTCCCACTGTTCACCACATGGAGGTCCTTCCCAATGTCCACAACAGGGACGTGCTTCCTAATGTTTACCACATGGAGGTCCTCTCTACTGTCCACCACAGTGATGTCCTTTCCACTGTCCACCACAGGTACATCCTTCTCACTGTCCACCACAGGGATGTTCTTCCCACTGTCCACCACAGAAACCTCCTCCCCACTGTCCACCACAGGGACATACTACACTCTGTCAGCCACAGGGACATCCCGTCCACTGTCCAACACAGGGATGTTCTCACCAATGTCCAACACACAGTTGTCCTCATTACTCTTCACCACAGGGACATCCTTCCCCCATCTACCACAAAGACGTCCACCCCACTGTTAACCACAGGGATGTACTCTCCAATGTTCACCACAGGGACATCCTTCACACTGTCCACAAAAGGGATGTCCTTCCCACTATTCACCAAAGGGATGTCCTTTCCAATGTCCACTACACAGATGTCCTTCCCACTGTCCACCAAAGGAATACCTTTCCCACAGTCCACCACAGGGATGTTCTTCCAAATGTCCACCACAGGGACATCCTCCCCACTGTCCATCACAGGGAGTCCTCAACACTGTCTACCACAGGGATGTCCTTCCCACTGTCCATCAAAGAAACGTCCTTCCCATTATCCACCACACCAACATAATCCAAGTTGTCCACCACAGTGACATCGTTCCCCCGTCTACCACAGAAAAGTAATCCCCACTATCTACCACAGGGATGTTTCCCCACTTTACACCACAGGGGTATCCTCACCAAGGTCCACCACTGGGGTATTCTTTCCCACTGTTCAAAATAGGGACATTCTCCCTACTGTGCACCACAGGAACATCCTCCAGTGAACACCAGGGATGTCCTCACCACTGTTCACCCCAGAGATGTTCTCTGCACTCTATACAACAGGGAAATCCTTCACATGGTCCACCATAGTGACATTTTCCTGTGCACCACAGAAATGTCTTCACCACTGTTCACCACAAGAACATCCACCCCACTGTCCACCAAAGGGACATCCTCCCCACTGTCTACAAGAAATATGTCCTATCAACTGTCTACCACAGGAACATTCTCCCCAGTGTCAACCACAGGGACCTCCACCGAACTGTCCACCACAGGGATGTTTTCTGAACAGTCCAACACAGGGGCATCATTACCAATGTCCACCACAGGGACGTCCTTCCCACTGTTCACTACTGGGAGGTCCTCCCCACTGTCCACAACATGGACGTCCTTCCCACTGTAAACTAAAGAAACGTCCTCCCCACTGTCCACCACAGGGACATCCTCACCACTGTCCACCACACAGAGGTCCTTTCCACCATCCACTACAGGGAGGTCCTCCCCACAGTCCACCACATGGATGTCCTCCACAGTGTAATCCACAGTGATGTCCTTCTCACTGTGCACTAGAGGGAAGTACTCACCGCTATCTACCACAGGGATGTCCTTCACACTGATCTCCTAAGTGACAACTTCCCGTCTGTCCATCACAGGGATGTCCGACCCACTGTCCACCACAGAGAGGTTCTCCCTGCTGTCCACCACAGGGATGTCCTTACCACATTTTACCACAGGGTAAACTTCACCAATGTCTACCACAAGGACATCCTTTCCACTGTTCACCACAGAAACATATTTTCCACTGTGCACCACAGTGATATTATCCTGTGCACAACAGGGATGTTCTTAACACTGTTCACCACAGAGATGTCCTCTGCACTTTCCACTCCAGGGACATCCTTCACACTGTCCACCAAAGAGATGTTTTCTTGTGCACCACAGGAATGTCCTCCCCAATGCCTACAAGACCATCATCCCCACTGTCCACCACAGTGAAATCTTCTCAACAATTTCCACCACAGAGACGTCCTTCCCACAGTACACCACAGGGATTTTCTCCCAACTGTCAAACACAGGAACGTCATTACCACTGTTCACCACATTGAGGTCCTCCCCACTGTCCACAACATGGATGTCCTTCTGACTAAACAAAAGTAATTTCCTTCCCACTGTCCACTACAGGGACGTCCTTCCAACTGTCAACCACAGGGACTTCCTCCCCATTGTCCACCACAGGGACATCCTCATCACTGTTCACCAGAGGGAGGTCCTCCACTATGTCCACCACAGGGACATCCTTCTGCCTGTCCACCACAGTGATGTCCTCCTCACTGTCCTCAAAAGAGATATCCTTCTCACTGTCGACCACAAGGACTTCATTTCAATGGTCTACCACAGGGAAGTCCCTCCCACTGTACACCACAGGGACATCCTCCTGTGCACAACATGGATGTTCTTACCACTGTCCACCTCAGAGATGTCCTCTGCACTTCCCACTACAAGGACATCCTTCTCAATGTCTACCAAAAAGACATTCTCTTGTGCATCACAGGAACATTGTCCTTTCTCTACACAAGGCCGTCATCCACACTGTCCACCACAGTGAAATCCTCTCAATTCTCCACCACAGGGACATCCTCCCAACAGTCCACAACAGGGATGTCCTCCCAACTATGAAACACAGTGAAGTCCTTCCCACTGTAAACATCAAGGACATCCTCCCCATTGTGCACTACAGGGACATCCTCCTGTGCACAACAGGGCCATCCTCACCACTGTGCACCACAAGGACAACTTCCAGTGCACACCAAAATTGTCCTCACCACTGTCCACCCTAGAGATATCCTCTGCACTTTCCAAGAAAGGGACATTCTTCCCACAGTCCACCAAAGTGAAGATTTCCTGTGCATCACAGATACATCCTTACCACTGTCCAGCACAGGGATGTCCTGCCCACGGTACACCACAGGGACGTCCTCCCCACTATCCATCACAGGACTCTCCTTCCCACTGTCCACCACATGGATGTTCATCTCACAGTCCTCCAAAGGGACGTCCTTCCCACTGTCCACCACAGGGACATTTTTCAAATTGTCCACCACAAGGACATCCTCCCCACAATCCACCATAGGTACATGCTTCTCAGTTTCCATAACATGGGATTTTTTGCCACTGTCCACCACAGTGACATCCTTTTACCTGTTCACCACAGTGATGTCCATCCCACTGTCCAACATATGGAGGTCCTCTCCAATGTCCACCACAGTGATGTTCTTTCCACTTTCCACCACAGGGATGACTTGCCCACTGTCCACCACAGGAACATACTAACCACTGTCTACCACAGGGACACTCTTTTCACTGTCCAACACAGGGATGACTTGCCCACTGTCCACCACAGGAAGATATACCCACTGTCTTCCACAGGGATGTCCTACCCACTGTCCACCACAGGGAGGCCCAACCCCACTCTCCACCATGGACAGGTCTTCTCCACACTCAACCACATGGACATCCTTCCCACTGTCCACCACAAGGACATCCTCCCTACTCTCCACCACAGGGCATCCTCTCACTGTCCAAAGAAAGAAGTCCTCCCCACTGTCCATCACAGGGATGTCCTACCCACTGTCCAAAACAGGAATGTCCTCCCCACTGTCCACCACAGGGATGGCCTTCTCACTGTCCACCACAGGGACATCCTCCTCAATGTTTACCACAGGGACATCCCCCCCATTGTCAACCACAGGGACGTTTTCTTACAGCCCACAACAGGTACATTCTTCCCACCATCCACCACAGAGACATCCACCCCACTGGACACCACAGGTTTCCCCACGCTCCAACACAGGGTCATCCTCCTGTATACCACAAGAATGTTCTTACCACTGTCCACCACAGAGACATCCTCAACAATATCCAGCACAGTGACATTCTTCCCGCTGTTAACCAATGGGACATTCTCCCCACTGTGCACCACACAGACATCCAATTGTGCACAAAAGGCATATCCTCATCACTGTGCACCACAGGGGCAGGCTTTCCACTGTCCACCACAATGACATCCTCACAACTATGCACCACAAGGACATCCTTCTGTGAACAACAGGGATGACCTCACCAATGTCCAACACAGAGATGTCCTCCGCACTCCACACCATATGGAAATCCTTCCCACTATCCACCACAGGGACTCTCTCCACTGCACCACAGAAACTTACTCCCAACTGTCCAGAAGGACGTCCTTCATACAGTCCACCACAGTGAAATTCTCCCCACTGTCCAACACAGGGACTTTCTGCCCACTGTCAAACACAAGGATGTCCTCTGCACTCTAAACCACAGAAAAATCCTCCACACAGTTCATTATAGAGAAGTCCTCCACACTCTCCACCACAGCAATGTCCTTCCTACTGTTCACCTCAGTGACGTTCTCCCCTCTGTCCACCACAGGGACGGCTTTCCTACTGTCCACCAAAGGGAGGTCCTTCACACTGTCCATCACAGGGATGTCCTCCCCACTGTCCACCAAAGGGATGTCCTTCCCACTCTCCACCAGAGGTTCATCCTTCCCACAGTCCACCACAAGGATGTCCTTCACATTATCTACCAAAGGGACATCCTTCCTACTGTCCACCACAGGGACATCCTTCCAACTGTCCAGCACATGGACATCCTCCTCACTGTCCTTCACAGGGACATGCTCCCCACTGTTCACCAAAAGCATGTCCTTCCCACTGTCCACCATAAAGATGTCCTTCCCACTGTCCATCACAGGGACATGCTCCAATCTGTTTACCATAGAGACATCCTCCCAACTATCCACCACAGGGATGTCCTTACCACTTTCCACAACGGATGTTTTCACCACTGTCCACCACAGGGAAATCCTTCCCACTGTACACCACAGGGAGATCCTCTACACTATCCACCACAGTGATGTACATTCCACTGTCCACCACAGAGATGTCCTTCCCACTGTCCACCACAGAGTGGTCCTCTCCACTGTCCATCACAGGGACATCCTCCCCACTTTCCACCACAGGTACATCCTTCGCACTGTCCACCACAGGAATGCCCTCTCCACAGTCCACCACAGGGACATCCCTCCCACAGGCCACCACAGGGAAGTTTTCCACACTCTCCACTACAGAGACATCCTCCTGCATACCAGAAAGACATCCTTACCAGTCTGCATCACAGGGTCATCCTCACCAATGTCCAGTGCCATGACATTCTTCCCACTGTTCACCCCAGGACATCCTTTCCACTGTCCTCCACAGGAAGGTCCTCTCCACTGTCCACCACAGAGACGTCCACTTTACTGTCCACCACAAAAACGTCTCATCACTGTCCAGCACAGGGACATCCTTCCCACTGTCCATCACCAAAACATCCTCACCATTGTCCCCCACATGGACCTCCTTCCCACTGTCCACAACAGTGACATCCTCCACACTGTCCACCACAGTGACGTCCTTCCCACTCTCCACAAAAGTCTTTTCCTCTATGCTGTCCACTACAGGGATGTTCTTCCCACTGTTCTCCACAGAGAGGTCCTACAGACTGTCTTACCCAGGGATGTCGAACCCACTGTCCACCACAGGCAGGTCATCCACACAGTCCATAAGAGGATTCTAACTGTTTACCACAGGGACATATTTCCTACTGTCCAGCAAAAGGACTTCCTTGCCAATGTCCAACAAATGAACATCCTTCCCACTGTCCACAACAGGGACATCCTCCTTACTGTCCACCAAAAGGATGTCCTTCCCACTGTCCACAGAAATGTCCGCCCCACTTTCTATCACAGGGACATCCTTCCCACTGTCCACCACAGGGACATCCTCACTACTATCCGCCACAGGGATATCCTCTCCACTGTCCACCACAGGGACATCCTTTTCACTGTCCAACAAAGGGACATACTTCCCACTGTCCAACACAGGGACGTCCTCCCCACTGTCCAGCACAGTGACATCCTTCCCACTGTCCACAACAGGGACAACCTCCCCACTGTCCACCACAGGGACATCCTTCCCACTGTCCAACACAGGGATGTCCTCTCCACTGTCCACCACAGGGACATCCTCCCCACTGTCCACAACAGGGATGTCCTTCCCACTTTCCACCACAGGAAGGTCCTCTCTACTGTCTACCACAGGGACATCCTTTATACTGTCCTCCACAGAAACGTCCTCATAACTGTCCACCACAGGGACATCTTTCCCACTGTCCATGACAGAGACATCCTCCCCAATTTCCACCACAGGGGAGTCTTTCCAACTATCCACCAAAAAGACGTCCTTCACACACTTTACCACAGAAAGTGCCCTTCCATCTCTCCACAACAGAAACATACTCCCCACTATCCACAACTGGGACATCCTCACCACTGTTTACCACAAAGACATCCTCCACACTGTCCATCAGAGAGAGGTACTCCTCACTGTCCACCACAGTGAAGACCTCCTGTGTACCACAAGGACGTGCTTACCACTGTCCACCACAGGGATGTCCTAACAAACATCCAGCACAGTGACCTTCTTCCCACTGTTTATTATAGGAGCATCCTCCCACTGTTCAACATCCTCCTGTGCACAACAGGGATGTCCTCACCACTGTGCACCACAGGGACATCCTTTCCACTTTCTACCAAAGGGAGGTCCTATCCACCATCCACTAAAGGGACGTATTCCCTACTGTCCACCACAGTGACTTTCTTCCCACTGTCCACCAAAGGGACATCCTCAACACTGTCCACCACAGAGATATTCTCCTCACTTTCCACCACAGGGACACCTGACCACTGTCCACCACAGTGATGTCCTTCCCACTGCCCACAACAGGGATATCCTCCCCATTGTCCAACACAGGGATGTCCTTTTCACTGTCCAAAACAGGTACGTCCTTTCCACTGTCCACCACAGGGATGACCTTCTTACTGTCCATGACAGAAATGTCCTCCCCATTGTCCACAATGGAGAGGTCATCACACTGTCCACCACAGAAACGTCCTCCCCACTGTCAACCACAGTAATGTCTTCCCCACTGTCCACCAAAGGAACGTCCTTCCCACTCTCTAACACAGTGTGGTCCTCCACACTGTCCACCAAAGAAACACACTCCCCACTGTCCACCACAGGGACATCCCCCCCACTGTCCAAAACAGGGAAGTCCTTTCAACTATCCTCCACAGGGACATCCTCACCACTGACCACCAAAGAGACATCCTTTCCACTCTCCACCAAAGGTACATCCTTCCCAGTGTAAAGGACACAGAGTGTCCTTCCAACTGTCCACAACAGAGACATCATTTCCACTGTCCATCACAGGGACATCCTCTGCCTGTCCACCACAGGGATGCCCTCTCCACTGTCCACCAAATAGACAACCTTCTCACTGTCCACCACAGGGACGTCCTCCATACTGTCCACCACAGGTAAATCCTCCCCACTGTCCACTACAGTGACATCCTTCCTACAGTCCACAACAGAGACGTCCTCTCCACTGTCCAACACATCCTTCCCACTGTCCACCACAGTGAGGTCCTCTCCACTGCCCACCACAAGAAGGTCCTCTCCACTGTCCACCATAGAAATTTCTTTTTCACTGTCCACCACAGGGTCGTTTTTCCCACTGTCCACCACAAAGAATTCCTCCTTGCTGTCCACCTCAGAAACTCCTTCAAACTGTTCATCAAATAAACATCCTCCCCACTTTCAAACAGTGATGTCCTCAACAGTGTCCACCCTAGAAATGTACTAACCATTGTCTACCACAGGGAGGTAATCCATACTGTCAACCACAGGGATGTCCTTCCCACTGTCCATTACAGAGAGTTCCTCTCCACTGTCCACCACAGAAACAGCCTGCCCACTGTCCACTACAGGGACGTCCTTCCCACTGTCTTCTACAGGAAGGTCCTTTCCACTGTCCACCACAGGGATGTTATTTCCAATGCCCACCACAAATATGTCCTCATCACTGTCCATTACAAGGACGTCTTTCCCAATGTCCACCACAGAAAGGTCCTCCCCGCTGTCCACCACAGGGATCTCCTTTAAACTTTCCACCACAGAAATGTCCTATCCACTGTACAAAACAAGGACGTCCTCCGCACTCTCCACCACAATGACATCCTATCTACTGTCTACCATAGGGAGGTAATCCCCACTGTCCACCAAAGTGACGTTCTTTCCACTAGTCACCACAGGGACGTCCCCCACATTCAACAACAGGGGCATCCTCCCCACTGTGCACCACACGTATATCCTCCTGTGCACACGAGGGACTTCCTCACCACTGTATACCCCAGAGATGTCCTACACACACTCCACTACAGGGACATACTTCTCACAGTCAACTAAAGGAATGTTCTCCTGTGCAACAAAAAACATCCTCACCAATGTCCACCACAGATATGTCCTCCCCACTGTACACCACAGGGCTGTTCTCCCCACTGTCCACCACAGGGACTTCCTTCTCACTGTCCACCACAATGACATCCACCCCACTATCCACTACAGGGACGTACTACCCTGTACATCCTCCTGTGTACCACAAGGACAAACTTAACACTGTCCACCACAGAGATGTCCTCCCCACTGTCCACCACAGTGTCATCTTCATCAATGTCCAGCACAGTGACGTCCTTCCCACTGTCCACCACAGGAATGTCCTTTCCACTGTAACCACAGGGTTTTTTTTACTGTCCACCACAGAAATGTCTCATCACTGTCCACCACAGGCACATCTGTCAGATTGTCCTCCACAGAGAGATTCTCCAATGCTCTCCACCAAAGCAACATCCTCCCCACTGTCCACAAAAGGGACATCTTCCCCATTGTCCACCACAGGGACATCCTTCCACTGTCCACCCACATAGAGGTCCTACTACTGTCAACCACAGGGAGGTCCTCACCACTGTCCACCACAGGGACACCCATTCCACTGTCCACCAAAGAGAGGTCCTCCCCACTGTCCACCACAGAGACGTCCTTTCCACTTTTCACCACAGAAATGTCTTTCACATTGTCCACCACAGGGACATTCTACCCACTGACCACAACAGGGATGTCCTCCCAACTGTCCATAATAGGAGCATCCTCCCCACTGTCCACCACAGAAACCTCCTCCCAAATGTCCACAACAGGGATGTCCTCCACTCTGTCCAAATTAGTGACATCCTCACCTCTGTCCTCCACATGGAGGTTCTTTCCACTCTACACAAAATTTACATCCTTACCACTGTCTACTAAAGGGACATCCTCCCTATTATCAAGTACAGGGACATGATCCCCACTGTCCAACACAGGGACATCTTTCCGACTGGCCAACACAGAAAACCTCCTTCCCAGTGTCCACAACTAAGCCATCCATCTCACTCTCCACCAGTGACGTCCTTCCCACTGTCCACCACAGAAACGTCCTCTCCACTGTCCACCACATGGATATCCTTCCCACTGTCCACCAAAGGGACGTCCTTCCCGCTGTCTACCAAAGTGACATCTTCCCACTGTCCACCACAGGGACATCCTTCCAACTGTACACCAAAGAACATCCTTTCCACTGTCCACCACAGGGACATGCTCCCACAGTCCACCACAAAGACGTCCTTCCCACTGTCCAAAACAGGGACATCTTAACCACTGTCCACCACAGTGACGTCCTTCCCACTGTCCAACACTGGGACTTTCTTCCCACTGTCCACCACAGGAAGGTCCACTTCACTGTCGACCACAGGGACATCCTTTCCACTGTCCACCACAGAAACCGTCCTCATCAGTGTCTACTATAGGAATGTATTTCCCAATGTCCCCCCACAGAGACTTCTCCCCCCCCTGTCCCACCACAGGGATGCTTTTTCCACTGTCCAAACACAGGGATGTCCTCTGCACTGTCCACCACAAGGAAGTCCTTCCCACTGTCTGCCACAGGGATGTCCTCCTGAGTACCCCAAAAACATCCTTAACACTCTCCACCACAAAGTCTTTTTCACCAAAGTCCAGCACAGTGATGTCCTTCCCTCTGTTCCACTACAGGGACATCCTCCCCACTGTGCACAAAAGGAACATCCCCCTGTGCACCTCAGGGATGTCCTCAACACTGTGTGCCATAGGGGCCTCCTCCTATGCACAACAGGGACATCTTTACCATTGTGCACTGCAGGCATATTCTTTTACACTGTCCACCACAGGGTGGTCCTTCCCACTGTGAACCAGAGCAAGGTCCTGCCCACTGTCCAAAAAGGGACATCCTTATCACTGTCCACCACAGCGCCATTTTTTACCATTGTCCCCCCACAGAAATGTCCTTCCTACTGTCACCACAAGAACATCCTTCTCACCGTGCAGAACAGGGACATCTGTCTGTGCACAACAGGGATGTTCTCACCACCATGGACCACAGGGATATCCTAAGGGACATCCTTTCCACTGTCCACCACAGAAATGTCCTCATCACTGTCCACCCACAAAGGTGTCTTTTCCACTTTACACCACTGAGGGGTACTCTCTGCTGTTCACAGGGACATCCTTCAAACTGTGCACCACAGAAATATCCTCCCCACTGTGCCAAAACAGAAATGTCCTACCCACTGTCCATCACAGGGCCGTCCTTCCCACTTTCCAACATCGGGTCGTCCTCTCCAATATCCAGCAATGTGATGTCTTTCCCACTGTTCACTACAGGGACACCCTCCCCACTGTGCATCACAGGGACATCCTCCAGTGCACAAGAGAAATATCCTTCACACTGTGCATCACAGAGAGGTCCTCATCTGCTATTCACCACAAAAATGTCCTTCCCACTGTCTATGACTTAAACATTCTTCCTTCTGTCCACCAAAGAAACATTCGATCAAACTGTCCACCAAAGGGACATCCTCCCAATAGTTCATCACAGAGATGACCTTTCCATTGTCCACCACAAGTAGGTAATCACCACTATCCACCACAGTCATATCCTTCACCACTGTCCAAAACATTGATGTTCTTTCCATTGTCCATGTCAGAATCGTCATTCCAACTATCCACCACTGTCCACACAGGGGATGTCCTTCAAACTGTAAACCAAAGGAACATCCTTCCCACTGTCCACCAGAGGGAGGTCCTTACAACCTGTCAACCACAGGGACATTTCTATAAACTGTACACCACAGCGAACATCCTTCCCACTGTCCACCACAGGAACTTCCTTCCCACTGTCTACCACAGAGTTACCCATCCCATTGTCCACCAAAGTGATGTCCTCTTCTGTCCACCACAGGGTCGTCCTCCACAAATGTCCAGCCACAGAGAAGTCCTTCCCACTGTTCACCACAGGGATATCATTCCCACTGTGCACCACAGTGACATCCTCCTGGGCACAACAGAGACGTCCTCAACAATGTGTACCACAAGGAACATCCTTTTAGTGTCCACCACAGGAAGGTCCTCTCCACTGTCCACCATAGGAACTTCATTTTTAATGTCCACCACAGAAACGTCCCCATCATAGTTCACAAGAGCAACCTCCTCCCCACTCTCCAAACCTGGGACTTCCTACACACTGTCTACCACAGGGACATCCTCCCCAGTGTCCACTCCAAGAACATCCTTCCCATTGTCCACCACAGAGAAATCCTTCCCACTGTCCACCGCAGGAAAGTCCTATCTACTGTCCCCCACAGAAACATACTCCCCACTCTCCAACCACAGGAGTGTCCTTCACACTCTCCCACCACAGGGACCTCCACCCCACTATCCAACACAGGGATGTCATCCAGACTGTCTACCAGAGGGAGGTCCTCCCCACTATCTGCAAAGAGACTTCATACCCACTGTACACCACAGGGACATCCCCCAAACTGTCCACCACAGGCACATCTACCCCACTGTCTAACAAAGGAACATTCAACAGTCAATAACAGAAACGTCCTCCCCACAGTCCACAACAGGGACTTTCTTCCCACTGTCCACCACAGGGAGGTCCTCCCCACAGTCCACCACAGAGATGTCCTTTACAATGTCCACCATAAGGACATCCTCCCCAATGTCAACCAGAGGGACCTTGTTCTCACTGTCCACCAATGGGACATCATACCGACTGTCCACCACAGAGACGTCCTCCCCCACTGTCCACCACAGGGACGTCCTACTGTGTACAACAAGGACGTCCTTACCACTGTCCATCACAGGATCATCCTCATTAATGTCTAGCACAGTTACATCCTTTCCACTGTTCACCACAGGGATGTCCTCCCCATGGTCCACCACAGCGACGTCCTCCCCACTGTCCACCCAAAGCAACGTCCTGACCCTGTCCACCAAGGGACATCTTTTTCACTGTTTACAACAGGAACATTCTCCCAACTGTACACCACAGGGACATCTTTTCTCACTGTCACAAAAGGGACGTCTATCCACTGTTCACCACAGGGACATCCTCCTGTGCACAACAGGGACGTCCTTACCACTGTCTACCCCAGAGATGTCCCTATGCACTCCCCACTACAGGGACATACTTCTCACGGTCCACCAAAGTGATGTTCTCCTGTGCACCAAAGAAACGTCCCTCACCAATGTCCACCACAGATATGTCCTCCCCAATGTCCACCACAGGACATGCTTCCCCCGGTCCACCAAAGGGGCATCCTTTCCACTTTTGTACTACAGGAACGTCCTTCCCACTATCCACAACAGTAACATCCTCTCCACTGTCCACCACAGGTACGTCCTCACCAATGTCCAGCACAGTGACGGCCTTCCCACTGTCCACCACAGGAAGGTCCTCTCCACTATCCACCACAGGGACATACTTTTTACTGTCCACCACAGAAACGTCTCATTATTGTCCACCACAGGGACATCTTTCCCACTGTCCGCCAAAGAGAGATCCTCCATGCTCTCCATCACAGAAACGTCCTCCCCATTGTCCCACAACGGGACATCCTCTGCACTGTCCACCACAGAGAGATCCTACCCACTGTCAAACTCAGGGAGGTTTTTCCCACAGTACACCACAGGGACATCCTCCCCAATATCCACCAAAGGGACGACCTTCCCACTGTTCAACATAGGACAATTTTCCCACTGTCCTCCAAAGTGACATCCTCCCCACTGTCCACCAAAAGGTCATCCTTCCAACTGTCCACTAAAGGGACCTGCTACCCATGTCAACAACAGGGACATCTTTCTCAAAGTCCACCACAGGGATGTCCTTCCCACTGTCCACCAATGGAACGTCCTTCCCACAGTACACCAAAGGGACATCCACCAAACTTTCCACCACAAAGACATCCTCCCCACTGCCACCACAAGGAGGTCCTCTCCACGTCCACCACAGGGACATCCTCCCCACCATCCACCACTGAGACTTCCTTTCCACTGTCCACCACATGAAGGTCTGCTCCAATGCTGACCACAGGGACATCTTTTTCCAGTGTCCACCATGGAACCATCCTCATCACTGTCCACAACAGGGATGTCTTTCCCACTGTTCACCACACAGATGTCCTTCACACAGTCTACCACAGGGGAGGTCCTCCACACCTTCCACCACAGGAATGGCCTCACCACTGTACACAACAGGGTCGTCCTTCCTACTGTACAAACAAGGGACGTCCTTACCACAGTAAACCACAGGGACATCCTTCCCACTGTGTCTCCACATAAACGTCCTGCCCACTGGCCACCACAGTGGACATCCTTCCCACTGTCCACAAAAGGGAAGTCCTTCCCATTGTCTAGCACAGGAAGGTACTCTCAACTGTCTACCACATGGACGTCCTTACCAAGTCCACCACAGCAAGGTCCTCTCACTGTCCACCACAGTGATGTCTTCCCATGTCCACCACAGAGATATCCTCCCCACTGTCCACTGCAGGGATGTCCTTCAAACTCTCCCCCACAGAAACATCCTTCCACTGTCCCAAAAAAAAAAGCATGTCCTTTCCACTGTCCTGCACAGGCAATGTCCTAGCCCATGTCTACCACAGGGGACGTACTTTCCCAATGTCCACCACAGAGATATCCTCCACACTGCCACCACAGGGATATTCTTCAAAACTGTCCATCAGAGAAAAACGTTCCTCCCCACTGTCCAAAAAAGGCATGGCATTTCACTGTCCACCACAGGGACGTCCTTGCCACTGTCTACCACAGGCAGCTCATGCAAAACTGTCCACCACAGGGAAGTCCTCCCACACAGTTTACCACAAAGACCTCAAACCCAATGTCCATGTAAGGGACATCCTTTCCACTGTCCACCACAGGGAATCTTCCCCACTGTCCACCACAGTGAAGTCATCTCACTCTAAAACCACATGGACTTGCTTTTTCTAGTCCACCACAGAAACATCTCATCAGTCGTACACCACAGGGATGTTCTCCAATGTCTTCCACATGAGAATCATCCCGTGACTGTCACCACAGGACGTCCTTCCCAATGTCCACAAAGAAAAAAAAAAAAAAAACGCTCCTCCCTACTGCACAAAACAGATATATCCTCCCCACTGTTCCACTACATGAACATCCTACCCACTGTCTAACCACAGGTTATGTCCTGCACACTGTCCACCAAAGAGATGTCCTTCCCAATGCCAACCACAGAAAACGTCCTCCCCACTGCCCAAAACAGAGACGTCCTCCCTACTGGTCCACTAAAGTGACGTCCTACCCACTGCTACCACAGGGAGGTTCTCCCCACTGTCTACACAGGGACGTCTACCCCACTGTCAACAACAGGGATGTTTTCCCAGTGACCTCCAAATGTAAATTCTTGCTACTCCAACCACCAAAAACACCCTCCCAAACTGTCCACCACAGGGTATTTTCCCCAAGGTCCACTACAGGGATATCCCCCCACTGTCCACCACATGGACATTCTTTCACTGTCCACCACAGAGAGGTCCTACCCACTGTTCACATTAGAGAACATCCTCACCACTGTCCAACACAGGAAGTCCTAACCACTGTCCACTACGGGGACCTTCTTCTACTGCAACCATAGGAAGATCCTCTCCACTGTCCACCACAGGGTCGTCCCTTTTCCAAGTCCACCCCATTAAGTCCTTCCCACTGTGCAACACAGGGAAGTCTCCCACAAATGTATACCACCAGGAAATACTCCCCCACTGTCAACCACAGAGACATCCTTCCCACTATCTACAACAGGGACATCCCTTATCAACAGATAGAAACACAGTGAAGTTCTACCCACAGCCCACCACTGTGACTTCTTCTATCCACTGTGCACAAGGATGGTACTCTTAACTGGTTGATCACAGGGATGTCTTTTTTCCTTGTCCACCACAGTGATGTCCTTCCTACACTCCACAACAGTGATGTCCCCCACCTGCCAAAACAGTAACATCCTTGCCACTGTGCCACCACAGAGACATCCTAACACTGTCCACCACAGTGAAGCTTCTCCACTCTAAACCACATGGACGTGTTGTTTTCTGTCCACCACAGAAACATGCTCATCAGTGTCCACCACAGGGACTTCGTTCTCATGTCCTCCACAAAGAGATTTCCCAATGTCCACCCACAGGGATGTCCTTACCAATGCCCAAAACAGAAAACATCCTCCCCCTGTCAAATACAGGGACATCCTACCCACTGGTATACCACGGGGAGGTCCTCCTACTGTCCACACAGGGACGTCCACCACACTGTCCACCACAGGGACATCTTCCCAGTGTTCTTCCAATGGTAAGTTCTTCCTACTGACCACCACGAGGGGACACCCTCCCAACTGTCCACCACAGAAACATCCTTCCACTGTCCACCACAGGGATGTCCTTCCCACCATCCACCAAAGTGACATCCTTCCTCGGTCTACACAATGGACATCCTCCCCACTGGCCACCACAGGATATCCTCCCCACTGTCCACCAAGGGACGTCCTTCCCACTTTTCACCGCAGGGACGTCCTCCGCAAATGCCACTAGAGGTAGTTCATTTCCACTGGTCCACCACAGAGGCTGCCTCACCACTGACCACAGAGGGTCGTCCTCACAATGTCCAGCACAGTGATCTCCTCCCATTGTACACCACAGGGACATCCTCCCCACATGTGAAACACAGGGACACCTTTTGTTTACAACAGGGACATCCTCACAACTGTGGATCACAGGAAAGTCCTTTCTACTGTATAGCAAAGGGAGTCCTCTCCCACTGTCCACCACAGTGATGTCCTCCCAACTAAGCACCACAGAGGACATCTTCCTAACTGTCCACCACAGGGAAATCCTCCAATGTGTAGCACAGGGACAGCCTTGTGTGCAAAACAGGGAAATCCTTATTGCTGTGCTCCACAGGAACCATCCTCCTGTGTGCACCAGGGTCGTCCTCACCACTGTCCAACCCAGAGATGTCCTATGCAATATTTCCACTACAGGGACATACTTCCCATGGTTCACCAAAGGGACGTATATCCTGTGCACCACAGAAAACGTAGTCACACTGTCCTCAACAGGGACATCATCACTACTGTCCACCACAGGGTCCTCCATAGAAAGATCTTTCTCAATGTCCACCACGAGGACCTCCTCCACCACGTTCACCACAGGGAGTCATCCCCACTGTGTAGTGCAGGACATCCTCTTGTGCAAATACAGGGCAATCCTTACTGCTGTATTACCCAGGAACATCCCTCCTGGTGTAACACCGGGTTCCTCACCACTGTCCAACCAGAGATGTCCTATGCAATATGCACTACAGGGACATACTTCCCACAGTCAATCAAAGGGACATTCTCCTGTGCACCACGGAAAACGTAGAGTCACCAATGTCCTCAACAGGGACATCATCTCTACTGTCCACCACAGAATCCTCCACAGAAAGATCCTTCCACTGCCACCCACAATGACTCCTCACCACTGTCCACCACAGGGATGTCTCCCCAGGTCCAATCCAATGGGACTTCCTACCATTGTTTACCAGATGTGGTCCTCCTCACTGTCCACCACAGAGACATCCTTTTTTACCACAAGGACATTCCTTACCTCTGTCCATGACAAGGTCATCCAAACCAATGTCCACCACAGTGACAACCTTCCACTGTGCACAACAGGGACATCCTCCCCTGGGTACCACACAGACATCGTCCAGTGCACAACAGAGACTGTGCACTACAAGGGACAACCTTTCTAATTCCACAATAGGTACGTTCTCATCCACAGTCCACCACAGGTTAATCCTGTCCACTGTCCAATAAATGGACGTCCTTCTGATGTCCACCAAAGAGACATACTTCCCACTGTCCACCACAGTGACTTCCTTCACATGTCCAAAAAAGGGGACTTCCTTCCCTTTGGAAAGTTTGGGCCATCCACCAAACTGTTACCAAAAGCAGTATATTCCTCACTGTCCACCAGAGGAATGTCCTTCCTACTCTCCACAACAGGGACGTCCTAACCACTGTTGACAACAGAAATGTCCTCATCACTGACCCACCAGATGGATATATTCACCACTGTCCACCTCAGAGACTCCTTCTCGATTTCCACCACAGGGATGTCTTTCACAATGTCCACGACAAGGATGTCCTTTCCACTCTCCACACAGGGACATCCTTTCCACTGTCCACCAAAGGGATGGTTTTTCCACTGTCCACAACAGGGACGTACTCCCCACGTCAACCACAGGTTCTTCTTTCCACTCTACACCATAGGGACAGCCTTCTGACTGTCCAACAAAGAGATGTACTTCTCACTGTCCACACAGGGACCTCCTTACCATTGTCCAACAAAGGGATTCATTCCCCCTGTTCCCCAGGAGACATCCACCAAAATGTCCACCACATGGACATCCTCCCCACTGTCCAAACAGAAACGTCCTTTCCACTGTCCACAAGAGGGGACATACTAATTTACTGTCCACCACAACAATGTCCTTTCCAATGTCCACCACAGGGACATCCTCCCCACTGGTCCACCACTGGGACTTACTTCCCACTCTCCACACAGGAAGTCCTTGCCACTGTCAACCACCATGATGTCCTTTCAACTGTACCACACAGATATGCTTAATCAATGTCCACCACAGGGACATACTTTCCCACTATCCACCACAGGGACATCCTTTTCCACTGTCCACCACAGGGAGGTATCATCTCCACTGTCCACCACAGGGATATCCCTCCCCCAACTGTCCACACTGAGAATCCTTCCCACTGTCCATCACAGGAAGGTCCTCTCCACTGTCCACCAAAGTGACATTGTTTAAACTATCACCAAAAATATGTCCTCATCACTCTCCACTAGAGGGATATCTTTCCCACTCTCCACCACAGAGACTTCCTCCCCCACTGTCCACCTCAGGGCCGGTCTTCCACTGGTACACCAAAAATGTCCTATGCACAGTCTACTGCACGGAGGTTCTTTCCACTCCACCACAGGGATGTCCCACACACTGTCTACAACAGGGACATCCTTTCTAATGTCCATCAAAGCGAAGTCCTTCCACTGTCCAACACAGAAACTTCCTCCCAACTAAACAACAGGAGACATCTTCCTACTCTCCACCACAGGGACATTCTCCCCACTGCACTACAGGGACATCCTCTGTGCAAAAAGGGAAATCCTTTCTCTGTGTACCACAGGAACATTCTCATGGCACACCAGGGACGTCTCACCACTGTTTACACAGAGATGTCCTATGCACTCTCCAACTACAAGGATATATACTTCCCACTGGCACCAAAGGGACGTTATTCTGTGCACCACAGGAACGTCCCTCACCACTATCCAACAGAGACATCTAAACTACTGTCCACCACAGGGACATCCTTTCTACTGTCCACCAAAAGGATGATATACACACTGTCCACCACAGGAATGTTCTTCCCACTGCACCACAGGACATCCTCCACATGGTCTACCACAGGGACTTTTCTACCTGTTTTACACCAGAGGGGGGTCCTCGTCACTGTCCACCAAAAGGATGTAGTCCTGTGTACCACAAGGACATCCTTACCTCTGTCAACCCACAAGGTCATCCACACTAATGTCCAGCATAGTGATGTCCTTCCCAATGTTTACCACAAGGATATCCTCCCCACTGCACCACAGGGACATCCTCCTGTGCACAACAGGGACATCCTCACCAGTGTGCACCACAGGGACATCATCCTGTGGACAACAGAGATGTCCTCAACACTGTGCCACTACAGGGACCTCCTCCCACTGTTCACCACAGGAGTGTCCCCCCCACTGTCCACCAAAGGGAAATTTCTTCCAACTGTCCACTAAAGGGACATCCTAACCACTGTCCACCACAATGAGTCCTTTCCACGGTCCCACCACTGGGACTTTTTCCCACTGTCCATAAAAGGAAGCTTCTGCCACTGCGGACCACAAACATGTCATTCCACTGTCCACAAAAGAAAAACCAAAGAGAGTTTTCCCCTCTGGCCAACACCAGGGAGCGTTTTCCCACTCTACATCACAGCAACGTCCTCCTCACTAACCCCCACAGCGATGTCTTCCACAACTTTCACACAGGGATGTCCTCTCTACTGTCCATCACAGGAACATCCATTTCTCTGTCCAAAAAGGGACACACTCCCAATGTCCACCCACAGGGATGCATCCCCACTGTCCTACACAGAGAGAGCCTTCCTACTGTCATCCACAGGGAATTCCTTTCAGTGTACACCACCAGGGATGCCTTCTATAGTCCACAAAAGTGACATCCTTCCCACCTGTCCACAACCGGGACATCCTCCCACTGTCCAACACAGGGACATCCTTCCCACTGCCACAAAAGGGGAGGTCCTACCCACTGTTCAC